>NC_090269.1:348134499-348438441 GCF_040414725.1 Anabrus simplex | reverse complement strand
AAAGTAAATTTGTGTCCTCATCCCGAGGTAGCTAATTTCAGGCACACCCCCAATGGAGGTGAGCTGCGTGTACCATCCTTCCGCATACCAATCATCCTGCCATTCATAAATCTTTGGCAGTACTGGAAATTGAACTCAGGGCCCCTGAGAATGGTAGCTAATTGTGGTAACCATTACGCTGCAGAGGGGGTTATTCTCAACTACCAAACACAAACATTTCACATGAATGATGCATGCTTGCAGTGCGTGGGTTGGACATACAAAACTGTTCACCTATTTGTGTGACATCCTCAGAGCTGCAGTAAGTTGCAGAGGGAGACATTTCTTAACTATTAAACGCAGTTGTATTGCATGACCTTGATGTGTGCTTGCATTGCAGGGGTTGGACGGACAAAGCTATTCACCTCTTTGTATGATATCATCGGAGCTACAGCATGACCTGTACCTGCTACGAAGCGGAATAGTTGTTCTTCTCTGACGAATTATGTTGTGGTGGTGGTGGTGATTATTTTAAGAGGAAGTATAACTAGGCAACCATCCTCAATATAACACTAATCAAAGGGAATAATGGAAGGGATCCGACACTTTGAAAAGTGAAGATATCAGCCAAAGGAAGACAAGGGCCATGAAAGGCATGAAAATGAAAGACTTCCTACCTCTCAGAAACCTAATAGTGTCGGGGTTGGAAAAGAACAAGAGTTGACCAAGGGAGGTTGGATAGGATAGATGAAAGTGAGGAGCCTGGCACAAGTAAGTGGAAGCAATGCCAAGGACTCAGCTAAGGGCCCCGTGATCGCCAACCCACACTCCAAATTTCAGAGCCCCTGGGGTCCGTTTTAGTCGCCTCTTACGACAGGCAGGCGATTCTGTGGGTGTTATTCTACCGCCCCCACCCACAGGGGGACGAATTATGTTGGGTATGTTATATGTGAGCTTTAATGTTTTCATTTTCTTTGTCTCAAAAAGCCAGGAGGGGGGAGTGTGTGTCTAATACACAAGGAAATACAGTATGTTGTCTATCATCAAAAAGAACCGAACTATTAACTGAACTGAAGATTTGCAGCTGTTGCGTAGATTTCCTTTTTTTTTTTTTTTAATTGAAAAAAGTGTCAGTCCTGTGTCTGCATTTGTAAAGACAAGTAGTCTGATATGGCTTGCTTGAATATTGACTGATTCGTCCTGAAAACTATAAGCCAGACAGTTTTGTTTCAGATATTGTTTTTCATTGTAATACCAGAGTAAAATTATTTACAGATTGTTTGCATTTTTGAACTCTTGAAATGCTGAATGCAGGTTATTAATTATTTTCATGACACTTTCACAAGTGGCATCAGACTCCAACTCTTGTACTTTCTCAACAAACATATTATGAGCTGCTTGTTTGTTAACTCCGTTTGAGTAATACTGATTCTCTGTGTCCCACAAAGCATGATAAGGAGACTGGGATATTGCCATCCGACTACAACAGGGCCACCTGAAGAAACTGCACTGTTAAAGATGCAACAATTTGCCCATTTCAAAAACTGCATAATTAACTGTACAGTTCACAGTAGTTTATTGTGTGTGTGTGTGTGTGTGTGTGTGTGTGTGAGAGAGAGAGAGAGAGAGAGAGAGAGAGAGAGAGAGAGAGAGAGAGAGAGAGAGAGAGAGAGAAAATTGCATGCAGTAGTAAAATTGCTTTGTTTAACCGGGAATGTGTAGGGGCCTTAGTGAATGGTTTTCAAGTTTGGATATATTCCTGTATTCATAAATTCATATGTGATCTATTTACCTGAATTCCACATGAAATTAAAAAGAACTATAAGGCAGACAGTTTTGTTTTAGATATGTAATTTAAATAATAATACACCATAAGTAAATACATATAATTATTTATCATGTAAATAAATAAGTATAAATCACACTGTTGTCAAGAGTATTGTCATGTCACACACTGGACTGATGTGATCAAACCATCATATTTTTTAAATATGTCCTTACTGATCAGAATTGCTAACTGATGATCCTATTTCATCTTTAATGATGTTTCAATGTTTTTGCTTCTTCTTTCTTCGTTTGTGTCTCTTTTTATTCTGAGTAGAATTGTGACTTCTTTTGTGATGCTGTTCAGCATCACTCTTAGATGTTATCCTTTTATATTGAGAAGAAATTTGCCTATGATTCTGTTTCTTCTCCTGTAATGAGTATTCACCAGAATTCTTTTTGTTTCTGGAGTTTCCATTTATTACTTGTGAAATAGAAGCTGAATCTCTTACTGCTCCATGATGTCTCCGGTAACGTCGGTGGGGACCCAAGAAATAATTGCTGTCCTTTTTATGTCTATATTTTGAGACGCTATTACTAGGAAAGCTCTTCCAGTTTTGAAGTTGTTCAGTATCATCATATAAATTGTTCCCTAATTGTCGAAATTCTCTTGATTTCCAGTCATATATCAATGGTCCATTGTGGTGCAAGGAAGTTTTATTTTCAAACTGATCCACCCTTATCATAGGATTAGATCTGTAGTCTCGAATGCCCTTCATGCCAGATAAAGATTCTGCTTGATTTATTTGTCCTGCAGGGTCAACCAAGTTGTTTATATTATTGTCTGAAAATTTACTATTGTAGTCTGGATGGAACTCCTTGTTCAATGCACCTATACTATAAAGAAAGCGATTAGCAAAACTACTGCCTGTGTTTGATGCATTTTCACTGAGTCCAAGGCTTTCTAGTTGGTTTCTAATAGAAGCTCTGTCTGCTTTCTCCTTCAGCATTAGTTGATAGTCATGACTTGGAGAAGCCACAGCAGAAAAATCATAAAGGGAATGTAATTTGCCAGTGTTTTCAGACTTTCGACCTGATGGTTGATAAGTAGGGAAATTTCCTCCTGAAGAAACTAATTGCGCTTTTTCAGATGCACTAGCTGGTAATTGGAATTCATTTATTCTTGGACGATGGGCAACATTGAAACTGTTAGGTGCAATATGTCCATGATCATCTTTTAGCTGAGTTAGCTTTCCTTGTGTAGCATTATTGCAACTAGCTTGAGTCATATTTGCAGTTTTTGAACCCTTGCCATGGTACTCTGGCAAGCCAACCATGTTGCGTAAAGTATTGAGATTTGTTATTAAGTTATCATATATTCCTGAAACTTTAACTTTTTCTTTGCTAGATAGATTTTCATATTCATGAATAAGTTTTTGTAGCAAGGACACTTTTTTTATAATGGACTGAGGATCAGGAGGTAGAGTGTTATAGCGCTCAGCTGTGTAAAACGGATGTACATTCAGTGGGGGTTTATTGTGTGCAGGAGGACCATGACGATGTTGATGGAACAAAAAGCTATCTTTTCCTTCCTTTTCTCCTTCATCTATATCTTCTTCTGACTTGTCCAGCATCCACATCAAAAAGGATTTTAAATCAGGTGTTAACTTGGTGCAAGCATTGTCCTTCACTTCTTGTTGGGCTAAATTTTCCAGTATTTGCATTACCCTTTTCATCATTTCCTCATTCTTGTGACGATTAATTTCTTCCTGAAGCTTTCTTTGCTTATTTATATCTGTACACTTTGCATGATCAGTTGAAAGAACAAAGTGTTTCTGTAGTTCTCCCTGTTCATGCTCTTTTTTTAAAATTGCATCCACAATTTTTCGTGCCAGATCTCCTGACATTGCCTCTTGAAGTTGTGATTCATCTTCTTCATGTGAAGGTTGATAATGTATTGGTCTTTTTGGTATTGTTAGGAAATTAGGAAAAGAATCATCATGGTGTTCTATAGGTGTATATACCCCCTTTTCTGATGGCTTTCTTCCCTTGTCATGAGCATCACGACTAAATCTCCCATGCTTGGAAAGGTGTGAATGTTCCTCAGGAAAGTGTGATGACTGAAATATGTCCCTTGGCTTAACAGTACTAATTTTGTTGTCTGATGGTGAAACAAAATTTGGCATTATTTGTTCACTGTGGTCTTCATCAGTTTTGTCATTAGCTTGTAAAATTGAGCTGTCTAAGGCATTACGCAATTCTCTTCTGTGACTGTTACCTTCTTGAATAAGATCTAGTCTATTCTGCGTGTTAACTGCACCTAGCAATGTACCTGATGGTTCACCATTGTCTTCATCTTGTTTAAAGAACCAATTGTTTTCCATGATATCTGGCTCATCCCCTACCATGATATTATGACTACCTTTGTTTACCCTGGGAATCTCGTATTCTTCATGGGCGATATCATCTTCCATTAACATATTTCTATTATCTGTCTTCATTGATTCAGTATCATGTGGTCTAGATTTATGGTCTTCAGGTTTATTAGTAAATGAAACACCTGATGAAGGACCACTTCTAAATAATGCACCTGTGTGGTCATATTCTAAATTTTGTTTATTGTTTGGCAGTTGCAACATTTTACTTTCTCTGCCTTTTGTTTCTACAATCTTTGTTTCTTGATTGCTTACGTCATCTTTCTTTCCTGAGTTGCTTTCAGGTTTAACAATAGTTGTTGGAGAATTTCTGTGATCCTCTGTTCCTAGATTTTGTGTTGCTTCCTTATTGGCTAATTCATCTGGGGGTCTTTGATGAACAGCTTGTTCCTGTTTTTCTCCTTGTTCCTTTCTGTTGCTTCCAGGTTGTTCTTCATTATTTCTCATGTCATCCTGTGCCTGCATCTCATAATCGTAATGCTTTCCTTTTTCTACAGGGTTTTGTGGTTCTTTCCTTGAATTTTCATTTTGGTTTTGGAGATTAAGATGTTTTTCAAGGAGAGTTTGAGAACTAGGATTCGATGTACCATAATTGTAGACCCTCTCAGGAACCTCTTTTGTAGGAGGGAACTTCTTTCTTGTGGCATTCTCTGTTTTCACAAGATAATCTCCTCCATGTTTGGGGGGAATTTTATGTATTCTCATTGCTGCTTTATCATTATTGCTTCCTCTGGGTGGAGGTTTAGTACCAATTGGTATGATACTATATACACCTATTTTCTCATTTCCATTAACCTTGTCATGAGTTGACATCATGTGTGTCATATTAGTAGCATTATTCTTTCCAATTTCTTTATTATATTTTGCATTCTGCTTCAAAGGATCATTATTTCTGTCCATTTCCCTACCAGCAGTCTTATTTTCCTTATTTTGAAGCACTCTAACAATGACCTTTTCTGCTCCTAGATTCTGATGAACCTGACCTTCATTTTTCATGGGAGTGTTATTTTTATTTTCAGTTTTTATATTATTCTGATGCTCTTTTTCTAAGAATTCATTTGCAGGATTGCCAGCTTTACTTGTCTGCACATTGCCCAATTTCTCAATTTCAGATTTTGTGTTACCATGACCTCTGTCCTCTTGATTGTGGACCATTTGGCCAGTAGGCCTATTATCAATTGGTTTCATTCTAGTATGTTCCTCTCTTCCTTGATTTTGCATATTCTCAATGCTATGATTTTGCATAACAGGTTTATCATATTCTGGTGTTTTAACTCGATCATACGGCTGTTGATTTTTATTGTGAACAATTGAAAATTCATTTTTGTCTAGCATTTTACCTAATTGTTGTTTTCTTTTGTTTTTAGAATCCTGATAAGGATTAATTCCCGTATTACCATCATGCTTGATTTGAATGCTTTTTATGGCTGAATCATTATAATTCTCTGACTTCCTTACTCCAAAATTTCCCCTTTCTTCAGTTTGAGGTAAAAGTTCTTTACTTTTCTCCCCTTTAACATTGTTGAAGGGAAATGGATCTCGACCTCGATTTGTAGAATCATAGCTTTTATTAAATTCATGCCGATTAGATGGTTGTTTCCTTTGATTTTCAAATACAGGTTGACTATTCTGATATGGTTTCTCATTATCTGTATTTTGATTTCTGTGATCATTGTAAATATTCACTTTTACATTGTTATGAGTTTGTTTGTTGAACTGATCTGGTTTCATAGAACCATATTTTTCTTCTTGATGGAGTGTAGAATCTTGCACTGGTTCCATTTTCATGTTGTTGTTGCTTTGCTTACCAAGAGAAAGGGATACTGAACTGCCATATCCTTCAGATTTTGAGTTGCCATGTCCTCTTTCCTCTTGATTGTGGATCATTGGGCCAGTATTGTCAACTGAGTTCGTTCTACTATGCTCCTCTCTTTCTTGACTTTGCCCTATATTATCATCTTGTTTTGTGGGGTACATATTGCCTTGAATTTGTTTTTCTTGATTGGGTCTATCCAAGTTCTCATTCTTTTCTGCATTCATAATGTCATGATTCTGAATTCTTTGGTTTTGATTACGATTTTCACGGTACATAGGACCAAAATTTGATGGATTTTGATTTGGAAGTTCATAGTTTTCAGATTTAACTATTTGAGAATTGGTTTTTTCATTACTTGGAACTTGAGAGAAATGTTTTGGTTCTGTATCACCAATAATTTGTTCTTGCTGATTTTGTTTCCTGGATCCATATGTTTTTCCTGTGGTGTCATTTAGAAAAGGGTTTTCTGGATTATGATACATAGGATTATCATTCTTCTGCATGGAATTAAAATTTCCATACTGAGCATTTACCGAGCTGAATCCTCCATTGCTTGGAGTTAAACTGTTATAGCTTTTACTTTGCATACTGTTAATGATATTTTGATCATGATTCTGGTTCTGAGAGTCATAAATTTTCTCTGTCACACTGTTGATACTTGTAGTTTGCTGGTCACTGTATAGAGGAACTTCATTTCTCTGTACTTTCATCTCAACATAGTTTTCTTTGATCTCATTTTGTATTGAAGGATTGCTTTCATCCACATTGAAGGTAGCAGGACTTACAAATGAACTCATGTTAATATCTTTACTTATGATATTTTTTAATTCATTTTCTCTTACTGCATCATAACTGCCAAATATAGGTAACTCCTGATAAGGTTCAAAATCAGTTACTCCATTTCTTTCTACATTAGACATAAGAACCTCGGAGTCAAAACCAGTTTTCATATCAGATAAGGTAGACATGGTTATATTGGTGACAGGATTATGGTATTCAAAGTTTGATGGTGAATTCATTAGACTCTGGAAGAGAGGCTGAAAGGCATTTGTTTTGGCTGTGTCATAAATTCCATCCATTGTGAACACTCTGGAAGGTAGACTAATAGTACTGTATTCATTAAAACCTGACAACATTTGAGAGCCCAGTTTTATATTTTCATTCATGTTATTGTATCCTGTATGTAAATTCAGTTCTTTATTTTCAGCTATTTCACTAGGGCTTAAAGTTTCTTCATAAAAGTTCATGTTTTGTAAACCTCTAATTCCTGAATTATTGCTGATATTACCCCATTCTGGGTGCACAGTGTAAATGCTTGGTGTAAATATGCGTGCAGTAAAATATATGTTTTCAAACTTTCTTTGACCTGGTTCTCCCTCATTCTCCATAGTTATACCTAGGCCACTAAATGTAGATCTTTCACCAGTCTGAAATTGCTCCTCAGGAAGATAATATCCTTCATTAATTCTTCTACCTTTTAAATCTGGATTTAGATAATTATTATATTCCTGTGATCTTCTGATGTTTAATTTAGGGTTGCCTTCTGCAGACTTATTTGCTTTCAATCCTGTATGTCCAAAAAGTTTTTGAATTTCTTGAAAATATTGAGTGTCACTTGATGTTTGTTGGACAATGCTACGTGTTGAAACTTCCACTTTCCCATTTGTATTTACAGCAAAGTTGTCATGTACTAAATTTTTATCCTCCCTTGTGGAATTTTCTACACTTCTTATTTTACGAAAAATGTATTGGGTCTTATCTTCAGACTGCTGTGTGTCTGGAGAGGGTAATGAAGATTTAGTAGTATAAGGGATATCGATACTATTTATTAAACTCACAGGATCATCTGACAAAGCTACATTTTCTTCAACATTATGATTAGTATAGACAAACTTGCTATTCACATCGATTAAATTTTTGAGATTTGATTCAAGCTCCTGTTCCTTCCTCTTCTTTTCTCTGTCACACTCAGCTTTAGTGTGAAATTTTCCAACAAAATCTATGCTTTCATTTTCAGATCGACAAGCATTCAATTTCTTCAATAGAATGTTCTCAAATAAAGGGGATAATTGACTGTCCTGATCATCAGCAACTAACTCGCTCATTTCCATTGATCTTCCACTTGTAATTGATCGTTTAATCACCAATTTAGAGGTATCATGATTATTAATGTTGAAATTTACTTTGTCTTCACTTCTCTGAACTAAACTGTTCCCTTCAGGAAATATATCTGATCCTGAGGACAAAGCTTCATCTGTTGCATCATCAATAGTTTTACTTTTCAAAGCATAACTCTCCACATTTTCTGATGAGTCACCTTCTGAAAATTTATCAGCAACTTTGTATTTTGTGTCATAGCTATTCAGTTCTACATTTGACACCAATGGATTTGAAGTTTCAGGAGCAGTTTCCATACAAGATGGAATTGTTTTATATTCACTATTAAGCTTTGCTTGTTCAGGTTTTTCACTTGATGTGAGTGATTCTCTTGAATTTCTGTTTATGTCAGCCTTATCTGAAGTGTCATCCATGTATATTCTCTCATCAGAATCATCTTGTTCATCAAAAAATGTATTTACTTCTTTGTTTGGCTGTTTTATTGATCTGGACCCAATAGTTATCTCAAAATCATCAGGTGATGTCATTACTTCCTGCTTGTTATTGATATTAATATAACCATTATTTGCTTGAGAATCTGGGATTGAATAATCTTCCAGTTTGTCTTCACTTTCCTTTGGCATTGCAATATCGTTATCATTTTGAATTTGCGATACATTCTCAACAACCTTACCCAACTTAATACCGGCTTCATTTTGGTCTTTGGGAGTATTATTAGTCTGAGGCTCAACTGGCTTCATGGAAGATGGATTATTCTCCTTTCCTGATAATTTGACATCATTAAATAAAGATAAATTCAATGAATCAGAAGCTGCAGAATTATTAGGGAAGTTATTATGTACTGTTTCAAGTGTATAAGACTTCTTGAGTGACATATCTGAAGATATATTATCCAAAGGTGAATGCATTTTGTTCAATTGTGTCGTATTATTAAATGCAGAACTAATTGAAGCATTCATGTCTGATAAATTATTATTAATTGAATCCAGTGGAGGAAAAGTGTTCAACACATTCCCAGCTAGAATGTTATTTGAGTTATCAGCTGAAGAACCCATAAGTAAAGGATGGCTTGGTATAGAAGCGAGTGAAAAACTATTTGTTCCAGTTTGAGGCATGTTCATATTTTCAATTGGAGATTTCCTAACATCATTTCCTAGCAGAGTATCACTGCTATTATTGAAAAGATTGTCAGAGGACAATATTTTAGTAGATTGCTGACCAGTCATAACATTGTTCTGTAACCCTTCTGAAGGAAGAAATGTATCATAAGAAGGTGGACTGTCCATTTTAGTATTGCCACTTACAGAACTTTTGTGCAGGGTACTGTTAGAAGCTGAGCCCATAATTTCATTATTATGTGATGAAAGTGAATAATTTTGACCTGTATTTTCGAATGGTAAAATATTATTAGAAAATGACTGGTTTATATAGGTAGGAAATTCACTATTTGATGATCGTAAAGAAACTCCACTTTTTGAAAGCATGTTAGATTCCTGAGGAAAAGAAATATGGAATGAATTTTCAGTATGTGAATTGGATTGTGTGAAAGAATGTTCATTGTAATCAAAAGATTTTTCTGGGTATAAAGTAGACTGTAATGATATACTGTTTAACTGGAAATTTCTGGGTTGCATTTTGTCAGAATATTCTTGAAATGCTGAAGACTTTTGAGGTTGGAAGTTATCATAGCTAATATGTGATGAAATTCTACCTGTTTCATTTACAGTATGTTCTATTGGAAAACTCATCCAATTGTCTCTGGCATCATTAGTATCTGTGTTTATATCCCTTGGCCTCACAATTTCATTATTACTTTTATGGTTTTTTAATCTTCTCTTCTTTTTCTTCCTCCTCCTCTTCTTCTTCCTCTTCAGTGCACTTCTTTTCCGCCTACTATTTCGATCAAATTTTTCTTCTGAAAAAACTGGTTCTTGATCATCATAATCCTTGCCCAACTCATTGTACGAAGAAGTCCTCTGGTTGAGAATGCCATGTTTTAAATGTCCATCAAACACTTGTTTAGGCACATACTGTAGATTGTTACTACTCGTCCCATACAGGACATCTTCATCAGAGTTTGGGTCTTCCTCTTCAGATATTGAACTATATTCATTTAGAATTGGACCACTGGAGTATTCCTGGCTGTGTTCCCCATTTGTTACATCAACTGACTTTATAGATTTCCTTGAAGGGTAATCTTTTAATGTCCTCCTCCTTGGTGAAGCATATAACTGTTGATCTGGTAATTGCATTGAACTGTTCTTCAACCAAAGCAGTTCCTGTCGTGCACGAAGTACATTCTGAAGGAACGTATTTAGAGCATGGCTGTTCGATTCGCCCCGGCGCTCGTTCTGTAGAAAAATAAAATAAAAACATAGATGAAGTATGATCTCATATAAAAATGTTCAGGGTGTACATAACATTTGCTCCTATTGACAATATATAAACACTAATGTTTATTAATTACATTAAATACATTAAATTGATGAACAGGTAAGTAAAGCATTTTCAATATGTTTAGCTGATTACCATATTGTTTGTTCCCTTAACCCATGAGAGGTCGTGTCATGGTCTTTTAAACCAAGCGCATGCATTTTTTTATTTTTTCAGAATAGTTTCATGATATAAAGTTTCCTCCTTTCCTGTACCTTTCAACGGACTCATCCACTACACGTATTTATGTTTGCTAATCCCCCTTCCATTTTACGTTTGCTATTCCCCCTTCCATCACCAGTCAGTCAGTGGAAAGCTTTGTCTGTAAGTTTGGTCATCTCCATCATGTGCGACTCCTGGCATTGCCTTATTACATGGTCATTTACACTGTACGTTTCTCATAACGTTTGCCGTTTGCAGTCTTCATTGTCGGTATAGAAGTGTTTTGTGAGTTTCATGGATATATTTTTCTTCAATAACAACATTATGTTTTGCTACAGAAAGTGGTATTTCATTTCACGGATATGTTTTTCATTAATAATACAATGCATATTGATTTAGAAACTGGTATTTTGTTTCATGGATGTAATTTTCTTTAATAATACAATGTATAGTGCATTAAAAACTGGTATATTGTTTCATGGATATATTTTTCTTTAATAATACAATATGTATTGCTTTTTTAAAATATTATTTTATAATTTTGAGAAGTTCCAAAAAGTGGAACGTAAGCAGGTTCAGGATATAGAAAGAGAAAGGGTGGCATACAGAGATGCTGTAGAAGAAACAGCAAGGGAATACCTAGAAACATCTGTGTGTAAAGATGGGAAAAAGCGAACATCTTGGTGGAATGATGAAGTGAGAGCAGCTTGTATACGTAGAAAGAAGGCTTATCACAAATGGCTCCAAACAAGGGCTGATGTAGACAGGGAATTGTACGTAAATGAAAGAAACAGAGCAAAACAAATTGTTGTTGAATCCAAAAAGAAGTTGTGGGAAGATTTTGGCAATAACCTGGAAAGGCTAGGTCAAGCAGCAGGGAAACCTTTCTGGACAGTAATAAAGAATATTAGGAAGGGAGGGAAAAAGGAAATGAACAGTGTTTTGGGTGATTCAGGTGAACTCATAATAGATTCCAGGGAATCACTGGAGAGGAAGAGGGAATCTTTTGAACATCTCCCCAGTGTAAAAGGAAATCATCCTGGTGGTGTTGCGAACAGCCAAGCTCATGGGGAGGAGGAAAATGATGCTGGTGAAATTATGCTTGAAGAAGTGGAAAGGATGGTAAATAAACTCCATTATCATAAAGCAGCAGGAATGGATGATAGGGTTATAAGAAACATCTATCAAACTTTGAAAAAATTGGACAGTGAAAAGAAAAGAAGTACTGGACAGTAATAAAGAATTTTAGGAAGGGAGGGAAAAAGGAAATTAACAGTGTATTGGGTGATTCAGGTGAACTCATAATAGATCCCAGGGAATCACTGGAGAGGAAGAGAGAATCTTTTGAACATCTCCCCAGTGTAAAAGGAAATCTTCCTGGTGGTGTTGCGAACAGCCAAGCTCATGGGAGGGAGAAAATGATGCTGGTGAAATTATGCTTGAAAAAGTGGAAAGGATGGTATGTTTGTATGTTCGTATGTTTATTTGTTGTACTTCAAAGTGTATTATTGTAAAAAGAGTTTCTTTTTCATGTGTTAAAATGAAACATGTTTTATTTGTTTTTTGGTATGTATGTTTTAAAGAAAAATGTTAATTATTTAGTTTTCAGTTATTTTATTTATAAATCAAGGCTTTTTATAACTTCTTAAGCATGGTGTACGTGCATGTACGAGGTTTGTAGGATTCTTTGAGGAATTTCCGGTTGCATTAGTTTGGAAATTTCTCGAAGCTATGCGCGGTATTTTGTCAGCAGCTTTTTCCGGGCCCTCATTGGCCATAATAAAACCAGTTGCTATTGATGAATGCTAGAAATGTGGCCACGCTCATTGGTTGTTTCACGATTTCACCACTTCCGGCCCTGGCCACTTGGCCATAGCCAAGCTTGTTCTCTCCGTCTTGTAGTTCTGACCGGCAATGGGTGGAGTTGTCTACCCCACCTGATGGGTCTTCGGCCCTCCCAATGTAAGCACGATCTCCTTCTTTTTTCAGATTTTCAATTTTCAAATATAGCTTTAATTTGATTTTTCTTACCTCCGGAGTTTGCCCGAAATTTCTCCCGTTCACCAAATTTAATTTTGCATTTTTCTTTTTGCCATGTATAGCTTTTCCATTATTATCATCTCTTGAAATGTAGGGATCATTTGTGAACATGTGTTGTTGTTGTTGTTATTATTATTATTATTATTATTATTATTATTATTATTATTATTATTATTATTATTATTGTTGTTGTTGTTGTTGTTGTTGTTGTTGTACCGGGCAGTATATTATTATTGTACCGGGCGGTACACCTCCACGCGGCTAGTTCAAATATTGCGCCAGTTGAAATTCCTCTACAGGAGAAAGCCTGAACTATAAAAAACTGTATTAACTCAACAGTTTCTCCGAAGATGGCTCTGTGTGAATTTTGATGTGTTTTTGTTTGTAATTGATCAAGAAGTGTGGACGTTCTCTACCAGATGTCTCTACTAAAAACTATGATTACGCACTCTGGTGCGAAGGAATGAACTTTCTTGAAGAAATTTTGTATTCTTAAGTTTTGTCTTTACTACATTTTGTTCTTTTATTTTTTGGGTTGGCAATATTAATCTTTCTGTCCGCCAGTTTTGAACTCAGCCAATCCCAAATTTATTTAATTAATTTTTGACCAATAGTGTATGTCTTCTTCGATATGGATATGTAGCTCTAAGCTATCCAATAAAGTTGAGGGGGTGTGTCTATTCATTCTTGAAAGGTCTCGAATTTTCCACGGGGGTATAAAAACTGCTGATTTTCTTGTCTCGGGGCCACTTCAGTAACATCTAACTTTCTTCAAGCAGCAGCTCTTCAACAAGGTAATGGCCTGTTAACATCTTTATTTCTCGCTAGCTCAGCAGTTTAACTCTCGGGGAGGGTTCGAAACCTTTTAGTATGTAACTTGCCTTTCAAATGTAAATTCCTTTCAGTCTATGTAAAAACTACAAATATCTTTTACTGTAAAGCGGGGATAGAGAGTGCTTTACCCTCTCGAACTCCCTTTCATTTTGAAACTGAGGTGACTACGTTTTTATAACCGTTTCGTTTTTTTTTCCCATTTTCATACCAGGCAAATGCTGGGGCTGTACCTTAATTAAGGCCACGGCCGCTTCCTTCCCACTCCTAGCCCTCCCTTGTCCCATCGTCGCCATAAGACCTATCTGTGTCGGTGCGACGTAAAGCAACTAGCAAAAACTATAACCGTTTCTTCTCTTCCTTAATATATTAAAGTTTTCTCACATGGATCACCTCCTTAGCTTGAAATTAGCCCCTGTGTTTCGGCCTAGAGCCACTTAGGTTTTAAAGGTGTATTTTGGAGTGCAAGTTTACGCCTCCAGTTCCTTCTGTACTTTGGGCCAGTGACTCATCCTGATGTTTTGTTTTCTTCATGCAAAGGCCCTGTAGGTTGGGTATTAGATACCCCTGTTTCACTGTATGTGCGCCTTGAGGGCAGTTAGGAGTAAGGGTTGTTGTGGCCTTTGATAAGGCTTGTAAAATTGAGAGCAGGTCCGCTCTTTCTGGTATTTTGGAAAGTGCCTCTAGAAGGCTTAACATTGTAATTAGGAGCAAGTGCTCCTTGGCATGATGGGGGTTTTCTGCCCCTTTTTTCAATTTTGTACTTTGGTAAAGTTGGGCTAATAGCTCAAGGATTGTCATTGTGGGGCTCGAAGCCCAGATCGTGTAATTATCCCCTAACACTTGTAATTTATTTGTACCTGATTTTGGCTTGTTGTTGACTTGTTAAGTTCTGAAATTCTATGTCGCCACTGTTAAGTTTTGAAAATATAACCTTTGTTGACATTTTAATTAATTTTTCGAACTTGTAGTTAGACCCATTCCAGCCCGCACCTTCTTTCACCTCTGCTGATCCACCAAAACATGGTAACAATTATTATTATTATTATTATTTCTTAACATTTGGGGGTCATTTGTGAACATGTGTTACTTTTCTTAAGAGTGTTAAACTATTCCTACTTTTGGTGTATTTTCCAACTCACCGCTATGAAGCTTGTAGGTGTCTCTCCAAAATTTGTGGCTTTAAACGTGCGTCATTGACGGTTCCAATTGTAACGTTATTTATTTTATTGAGCTTATTATTTGAGTAAAATGTAATGCGTATATCGAATCACCGCTAATTTTGTTTCACCAGTAATGCCAATACCTTCCAACGCCCTGGGTAGGGTCCCGCTGCTTCCCACCTCCGCTCCTTTAGTTGTCATGTTGTCTAAACTGATGCTTACAATCTGCTGTTTTCTGCATTAATCATATTACAAAACATGGAAAGTAAGACAAAATAAAAATAATTCACAGCATTAAGGAGAATGGAGAATAATTTTTAAACCAGACTAAATAACCTCGAACACATATGCACAATTAATGCAAGCTTCACAGTGGTGAGTTTGAAAATATACAAAAAGTAGGAATAGTTTAACACTATTAAGAAAAGTAACACATGTTTGCAAATGATGCCTATATGTTAAGACATAATAATAATAATAATAATAATAATAATAATAATAATAATAATAATAATAATAATAATAATAATAATAATAATTTTTCAAGAGCAAAGCGCAAAGAGGAATCCTCAATGGAGCTGTGATGCTTGGAACCGCGTTTGCTGTTAGAACCAAGATCCTTAAATCGGTTGCAAATTTCGAACCTGTGAATGACAGATTGTCTATATTCACAATTAAATGCGCGAACAAAACCTATGCCCTAGTTAACGTACATGCTCCTACAAACGATAAGAACAAGTCTGATCCAGTCGAAGTTGATAATTTCTGGGACTTACTGGATGAAAAATTAAACAAATCCCCAAACACCATGTCAAGCTTCTTTTGGGTGACTTCAATGCCAACTAGGTCGTGAACAGAAGTACAAGAAAGTTATAGGAAATTACCCTGCTCACAAAAGAACCAATCCCAACGGCAAAAGACTGCTGTCCATTTGCAAAAATCACAACCTGCAGGTCATGTCGACCCACTTTCGCCATCTACCCAGAAAGCAAATGACTTGGCGTTCTCCCGTCCAAGCTCTCGGAGAGTTCCAAATTGATCATGTTGCAATCTCCAGAAGAAACAGCCCTGAGATTATGAATGTCAAGATAAAGAAAGGCATCAATGCGGCCTCAGATCATTATATGTCTCTTATCAAATTCAAACCAATTCCCGCAAACACAAGGAAGACAACCAAACAGATCACACGCTTCGACAATGATAAACTTCGGCAAAGGGTCGAGGAGTTCCAGGAGAAGGCTAGACCAAATGACTGTGACTTTAACAACACCAAAAGTCTCCTTGTTGAGGCCGCCAAAGACGTTGCAGAAATCAAGAGAAGCAAAAAGCATGCCTGGTGGAATGGTACCTGCGAATCAGTCCTCCAAGAAAGACTCAATGCGTGGAAACAGTACTACTCTATGAAATCACAAAATGATCGGGAAACCTACAAAACCCAACGTGCCCAAGCAGCTAGGGTGTTTAGAACTGAGAAACGTAAATACGAAAAATCTCTCATTGAATAGATAGAACAAAACTTTAGGAAGAATGAAAGCAGAGAGTACTACAGAGCCTTCAAACGTAAACTCACTGGCTATAAACCACCATCTCTATGCTTTGAGCGAAAGGACGGCACACTGGCGACGTCAAATGAAGAAAATAGCAGCATTCTGGCAGATTACTTCAAGAATTTACTTAATTGCTCTAAACCGCAAAGCGCCATTGTGACCAAGGAACCCTTACTCAGGTACCCAGATTCCAGACCACCCGACAGAGATGAAATGAAGTGCCACATTGCCCGTCTCAAAAATAACAAAGCGCCGGGGGAAGACTCAGTAGTAGCAGAACTATGGAAATATGCCCCAGAGGAATCACTTGATATCTTGCAAAAGCAAATAGAAGAAATTTGGAACGAGGAGACCCTACCCGAAGACTGGAAAATAGCTTTGATCCATCCATTACACAAAAAAAGGCAGCATGAAGAACATCAACAACTACAGAGGAATATCTTTGCTACCCGTGACTTTCAAAATTCTATCACTTGCCATCCTGGAGCATTTGGAAGCACAAGTCGAACATCAAATAGGTGAATACCAAGGAGGGTTCAGAAAAGGTCGCTCAACAGCTGAACAGATCCAAAATCTCAAAACGGCGTCTCCGAAGACCTTAAAAAGTAGTTAGTGGGACGTAAAACAAATAACATTATTAAATCTCAAAACGATCATCAGATATTGTACACTAAGGTCCAAGCAGTATGTGTCTGTCTTTGTGAACTTTAAGAAAGCGTACAACTCCATTGACCGGGAAGTCCTGCTAAACATCTTAAATGAATTTGGAGTTGATTTGAAACTGCTGGCATTAATTAGAGCCACCCTGACCGATACAAAATCCAAGGTGAAGTTCTACGGATGTCTCTCGCATTCCTTTGACATCAAAACAGGAGTCCGACAAGGTGATGGGCTATCCCTGATACTCTTCAACTGTGTTCTTGAAAAGATCATCAGAACCTGGCGGGTGAGATTACAGGAAACCAACTACAGTCCACTGAGAATAGGAACCAAATCCAAGGGGATCGCAACAGACTGCTTAGCATTTGCCGATGATATTGCTGTTCTCTCAAATGACATAGAAACCACTAGAGCTCAAGTTGAAATTTTAAAGGAAATTGCCAAACAAACTGGTTTGCAGATATCGTTTGAGAAAACAGAAGTAATGACTAACATCAAAGAGGCTCCACCAAAACTCCATACAAAATACGGGGACATCACCCGAGTAGACAAATTCAAATACCTGGGTGAGATCATCATGAAAAATGGACTGGACAAAGAAGCACTTCAGAAGCGAGTACGCAAACTGGAAATAGCCTACCAAACATCCCGCACAATCTGCAACAAAAAATACCTTTCCCAAAACACCAAGATACGTCACTGTGAAACAGTTCTGAAGTCAGTAGTTCTATATACAGCCGAAACCCTGTCTCTAAATGCCAACAAAGGACTCCTTGAAGAACTGGAGAAAAGAGAATGCAAAATTGTGAGAGGAATCTTGGGATCAAAGTACAGAAATAATATCCATCAAAAGAGATCCAACAAGGAAGTCTACAGCAAAATAGAGAAAATTACCGACACAATCAGAAAAAGACGGGCACGATTTTACGGTCATCTGAAAAGAATGGACGGAAGAAAGTTAACTAAAGAAATCTTTCACTTTTTTGATTCAAACCCCAAAACCACAATTCCCTGGTTTAGAAATACCAAAGAAGACCTGCAAATGCTACATATCTCAGCTGAAGACGCCCTTAACAGAGATCTCTTCCGCAAGAAAATATTGACGAACGGGCTAAACCGAGACGAGCAACCGAAGAGAAGACACGGTGCCCCTTGGACAGAGGAGCGTAAGCAGGCCCACTCACAAAGAATGAGAGAAATTTGGGCTCTAAAGAAGGCCAAGTTCAGTTTCAAATGCAACAAGACTTAACGTGGTCCTTGATGGCCCCAGCAAATTATATAATTATAATAATAATAATAATAATAATAATAATAATAATAATAATAATAATAATAATAATAATAATAATAATAATAATAATAATAATAATAATAATCCGTGCCCAGTGGGTAAGATCATGTGTAATGGTGCTGCGTCATTTGTCGGCTTATACAGAAGAAACTGTACTTCTTTTATGGCTTCCGAGGAATACTAGTGGTTCTACTTGTGGTGTTATAAGTGAGTGAGTGTTATCTTGTGATTTTGTTGTTGTATAACAGGGTTTTTGATTAATATTTAATATGAATTTCATGCCGTATATGTCCGCCATCTTGGAAAATACAACAATTATTACATAGATAACACGATCTAGAGTTGACATAACTGCACTCATTTTGTTTCTTTTGTCATCAGTTCCATAGAAACCACGAATAAGATATGCTATATTCCTTTTACTATCAGCGTTGCCAAGGTCACACTGCCGGCCAACAAAGGACTCCTTGAAGAACTGGAGAAAAGAGAATGCAAAATTGTGAGAGGAATCTTGGGATCAAAGTACAGAAATAATATCCATCAAAAGAGATCCAACAAGGAAGTCTACAGCAAAATAGAGAAAATTACCGACACAATCAGAAAAAGACGGGCACGATTTTACGGTCATCTGAAAAGAATGGACGGAAGAAAGTTAACTAAAGAAATCTTTCACTTTTTTGATTCAAACCCCAAAACCACAATTCCCTGGTTTAGAAATACCAAAGAAGACCTGCAAATGCTACATATCTCAGCTGAAGACGCCCTTAACAGAGATCTCTTCCGCAAGAAAATATTGACGAACGGGCTAAACCGAGACGAGCAACCGAAGAGAAGACACGGTGCCCCTTGGACAGAGGAGCGTAAGCAGGCCCACTCACAAAGAATGAGAGAAATTTGGGCTCTAAAGAAGGCCAAGTTCAGTTTCAAATGCAACAAGACTTAACGTGGTCCTTGATGGCCCCAGCGAATTATATAATAATAATAATAATAATAATAATAATAATAATAATAATAATAATAATAATAATAATAATAATAATCCGTGCCCAGTGGGTAAGATCATGTGTAATGGTGCTGCGTCATTTGTCGGCTTATACAGAAGAAACTGTACTTCTTTTATGGCTTCCGAGGAATACTAGTGGTTCTACTTGTGGTGTTATAAGTGAGTGAGTGTTATCTTGTGATTTTGTTGTTGTATAACAGGGTTTTTGATTAATATTTAATATGAATTTCATGCCGTATATGTCCGCCATCTTGGAAAATACAACAATTATTACATAGATAACACGATCTAGAGTTGACATAACTGCACTCATTTTGTTTCTTTTGTCATCAATTCCATAGAAACCACGAATAAGATATGCTATATTCCTTTTACTATCAGCGTTGCCAAGGTCACACTGCCGGCCAACAAAGGACTCCTTGAAGAACTGGAGAAAAGAGAATGCAAAATTGTGAGAGGAATCTTGGGATCAAAGTACAGAAATAATATCCATCAAAAGAGATCCAACAAGGAAGTCTACAGCAAAATAGAGAAAATTACCGACACAATCAGAAAAAGACGGGCACGATTTTACGGTCATCTGAAAAGAATGGACGGAAGAAAGTTAACTATAGAAATCTTTCACTTTTTTGATTCAAACCCCAAAACCACAATTCCCTGGTTTAGAAATACCAAAGAAGACCTGCAAATGCTACATATCTCAGCTGAAGACGCCCTTAACAGAGATCTCTTCCGCAAGAAAATATTGACGAACGGGCTAAACCGAGACGAGCAACCGAAGAGAAGACACGGTGCCCCTTGGACAGAGGAGCGTAAGCAGGCCCACTCACAAAGAATGAGGGAAATTTGGGCTCTAAAGAAGGCCAAGTTCAGTTTCAAATGCAACAAGACTTAACGTGTCCTTGATGGCCCCAGCGAATTATATAATAATAATAATAATAATAATAATAATAATAATAATAATAATAATAATAATAATAATAATAATAATAATAATAATAATCCGTGCCCAGTGGGTAAGATCATGTGTAATGGTGCTGCGTCATTTGTCGGCTTATACAGAAGAACTGTACTTCTTTTATGGCTTCCGAGGAATACTAGTGGTTCTACTTGTGGTGTTATAAGTGAGTGAGTGTTATCTTGTGATTTTGTTGTTGTATAACAGGGTTTTTGATTAATATTTAATATGAATTTCATGCCATATATGTCCGCCATCTTGGAAAATACAACAATTATTACATAGATAACACGATCTAGAGTTGACATAACTGCACTCATTTTGTTTCTTTTGTCATCAATTCCATAGAAACCACGAATAAGATATGCTATATTCCTTTTACTATCAGCGTTGCCAAGGTCACACTGCCGGCCACTATTGTCAGCCATTTTTAAGACTGGCAATGTGACGCGTATGTATTGGACAGCATAATACATTATTACCTGGTCAGCTCACGTGGGGGTTTAGTTCCGAACTGAGTACGAACTAAGCATAACCCTGCGTGAGACACTGGGATGGGGCCCTCAAACCCGACACGGCGCGTCCCAATGGCTAATAGGGGAAGTCTCCTGTAGATATACAGGACAAGTGTGAATAAGCACTCGCGGATCAACTGAGGAAACTAGAACTGTGGTCAACGGCTTCGATGGCAGAAGAGGACATATGTCTCAATGGCTAAGAGGGCGGAAGAACCAAAAATAAAATCCACCTCACGTCTGACTCGGATCGAGCGGCGAAGTGGTCAGCGTCTGTTTACCTAGTAGGTACGGCTGTATAGTTACGTTCCAGGAACTAGCAATCCCTGGTCCTAATTCCCCAGTGGAAACACTGGACCAATATTTGATTACAAGCTATGATGATTCGTGAGATTAAAATCAGCATTACCCCAGGTGGTAACCAATCCACCCGTCATGAGACGGCTACTGGGTATTCGGAATCTGGGGAACCCAGGCAATCACGAACACAGAGAAAGTCGGAGTTCTCTGGCAAACTAACATCCAAAACCTTCACATACATTGGCATGTTCAATGTAAATACCTTAATCCAACCTGGTAAATTGCACAATCTTGTGACAGAACTAGATCAACAGAAAATCCAGATACTTGCCCTGCAGGAAACAAGATTCACTGATGAGGACACAAATGATTATGGAAACTACCGGATCTTCAAGAGTAAAACGTACAGGAGAGTTGGTAAAGGAACTCCCTTACTAGGAATGGCCTTCATGGTACATGAAAGTATAGTAGGCTCAATAAAAGAAGTCACTCCCATAAGCAACCGGCTCATGACAATGCGAATCCAATGTGCTAACAAGAAATATACAATAGTGAACGTACATGCACCCACTAACGCTGACAATAAGAAAGAACCGCAAAAAACTGATGCATTCTGGGCTAAACTTGAGAAAATCATGGCGAAGATTCTAAAAGAGGACAAAAATTTTGCTGGGCGACTTTAACGCACAAATTGGTAAAGAAAAAGAACACCAGAAAACTGTTGGCAAATTCCCTGCTCACAAATTCACTAACAAAAACGGGTTGAGACTCATTGAACTGTGTCAACTAAACAATCTTAAAATCATGTCAACTTCTCTTAGAAAATCTCCACGGAAACAGAAGACCTGGAGGTCTCCCGTTCCAGGGATCGGTGAATTTCAAATCGATCACATTGCCATATCTCATCCCATGCAGAGAGAGTTACACGATGTACAGGTACGCCGAGGAGCAAACGTCGATTCCGATCACTACCTAGTGAGAATAAAGGTAAAATTCACCCCGAAGAAAATTCATCATAAGAGGTCACACATACCGAAGTTTGACACGACACAGATTGGAAACACTAATCTGCAAGAAGTGTGGGAAAGAGAACATGCAGGCGCCTGGGAGAAATTCCGCAACAAAATCATCCAGAAAGCTCGAGAGCAAATTCCCCTGAAAAAGAATACTAAACACCCTTGGTGGAATTCTGAATGTGAACGTGCCTTGAAAGAACGAAAGGAAGCATTCCAGAAATACAACAGCAAGAAATCACCAGAAAACCAAACATATTTCAATGAAACCAGAAAACAAGTAGCCAAAATCATCAGGCAGGTCAAGAGAAAACACTTGAAGCAACAACTGGACTCGATTGAAGATAACTTTCGTAACTACAACGTACGAGATTACTACAGGGAATTCGGAGGACAAGTGCGTGGGTATGTTCCTCAAAACCTGGCTTTCAAAAGATCAGATGGGAAACTTGCACTCAGTAATCAGGAAAATTGTCAGGAACTAGCACTTTACTTCGCTGATCTCCTCAACTGTCCAGAGCCCCTTACAAGATTCCATCAAGAACCCCCAAGGCACACTTTCCCAGAATCTCCACCACCGACAGAGGAAGAAATTCGTGGCCACATCCTGAAACTTAAAAACAATAGGACCTCTGGAGAAGATGCCATCATTGCGGAACTTCTGAAAAATCTTGGACCTAACTCCCTCAAGGAACTCACTCAAATCGTTACAGATATCTGGCAATCGGAGAAATTACCTCAGGATTGGAAGTGTGCCCTCATCCACCCATTACACAAAAAGGGAGATAAGACTGACGTGAACAATTATAGGGGTATTTCTCTTCTCCAAGTGACATACAAAATTCTTTCAGCTTGCCTTTTGAAGAAAACGCAGGAACAACTTGAAAAAAGTATTGGCGAATATCAAGCAGGCTTCCGCCCTGGTCGCTCGAGTGCAGAACAAATATTCAACTTGAAGGCAACTCTTAAATACAAAGCATTGAGGAACAAACCGGTCATCTGCATTTTTGTTGACTTCAGGAAAGCGTACAACTCGGTTGATCGACAGTCTCTCTTCGTTATTCTTGAGTAACTGGGGCTTGATTCCAAGACCCTCAATCTCATCAAGGCAACACTCACTGACACTGTCTCCAAAGTTAAATTCATGGGGGAGATCTCTGAACCATTCCCGATTAAAACTGGCGTCCGACAAGGTGACGGCTTATCTCCGCTTCTTTTCAACCTCGTCCTAGACAAAGTTATCCGCGAGTGGGAGAAGGCATTGAAAGACATGGGATACTGGCGCCCCATACGACTAGGACGACCCAAAGACGGTATTGAGATATCATGCCTCGCTTTTGCAGATGACCTTGCCATACTGACAGATGATGTAGTCACAGCCGTTAAACAAATTGAAACCCTTAGTGAATGTGCTGGAAAGGTTGATCTACAAATTTCCTTCGAAAAGACCAAGTTCTTCTGTTCAAAACTTGACATCCAAAATTTGAACACGACATATGGGCAAATCAGCCGAGTACCACACTTCAAGTACTTGGGAGAAATACTTGAACCAACTGGAGGCGAGAAGGCTGCCCAGAAAACTCGCCTACAAAAATTTCGGAAAGCCTACGGTAGGGTTCACAACATATACAATAAAAAGTGCTTGTCCTGCCATGCAAAGATCAGACACTATAATACAGTAATCAAGCCCGAAGTCTTATATGCCAGTGAGACCCTTACACTAAATGGGAAAGGTGACCTAGAAAACATTTTAAAAGAAGAAAGAAGAATCATGAGGAAAATTCTCGGCTCCCGAAAAACAGAAGATGGATATAGACTGAGGTCACGCAAAGTGACAGAAGAGCTTTCCAATATTGCAGCAGACATCTGCAAAAGACGTCTGAAATTTTATGGGCACGTTCGCAGACTGCCGGCGAGTAGACTGACACACAAGATTCTCACCTACATAGAACATCTAAAAAATATTCCATGGGTACTGGAAGTGAGGAAGGATCTGGAAAAAGCCCATATGGACTCAACTGACACCGCGGACAGAAACCTCTACAGGAAAAAAATTAATGGATGGAAAGTGCAACCAGAGAACGAAGTGAAAAAGAAGACTGGAGCAAAGTGGACAGAAGAACGAAAAAGGATCCACGGAGAAAGGATGAGAGCTGTTTGGCAACTCAGAAAACAGAATCGTTAGAGCTTTGCGTGATTCATTGGGTCCATACGCATGTAATAATAATAATAATAATAATAATAATAATAATAATAATAATAATAATAATAATAAATGTTCACAAATGATGCCTACATTTCAAGACATGATAACTTAGTAATGGAAAAGCTACACATGACAAAAAGAAAAATGTAAAAAATAATAAACATCTTAACACAGAGCCCGTTCAGGAAGCAGCCCATCCTAAAACACTTCAGAACAAGGACGAGCTATATATTAAGGACGAGAATATATTAAGAGGAAACTGATTACGAGGCACACCCTGGGGAAAATAAAAATGTGTACAATTACAACGAAAGAAAAGAGAAATTAAATTTTACATATAAACATTTTACAAAACCAAAACAAAAGGGAAGTGCCTTTAACACAAAATGAATATGACTAACCACGCAGGCTAAATCATGCAAAATTAAATTTGGCAAACGGGAGAAATTTCAGGCAAACTCCGGAGGTAAGGAAGATTAAATTAAAGCTATTTTTGAAACTTGAAAATCTAAAATAAGAAGGAGATCGTGCTTACCTTGGGAGGGCCAAAGACCCATTTGGTGGGGTAGACAACTTCACTCGTTGCCGGTCAGAACTACAAGACGGAGAGAACGAGCTTGGCTATGGCCAAGTGGCCAGGGCCGGAAGTGGTGAAATCACGAAACAACCAATGAGCGCGCCCACATTTCTACCATTCGCCAATAGCAACTGGTTTTATTATGGCCAGTGAGGGACCAGAAAAAACTGCTAACAAAATACCACACATAGTTTTGAGAAATTTCCAAACTGATGCAACCAGAAATTCCTTGAAGCATCCTACAAACCTTGCACGTGCATGTACACCATATCTAAAAAGTTATAAAAACCCTTGATTTATACATAACTAGCAAGATACCCGTGCTTCGCTACGGTAATATACTGAAATTTATAATTGAATGCTTATCGTTTTATATACAACCCGCCCATATTCGTGATCTGACTCGTTTACTGAGAGATTACGGCAACGTTCCTCCCATTTTTCAATCGTTTTTCCAGCAATCGATTTCGTATTTCCTGGGCTAGGTCCAGGTATTCTACCCGGTCAGTTGGGTTCCTAAATCTTAGCCATGCTTTCCTATAAGTATTTTTAATGTGGATCAAATCCTTGAGGAGATCCGGCGTGGTGTCCTCTTAGGTGCCTTGGCGGTACTAAACCGGCGGCCGGACTGCAATCGTAGTCATTACCCGTCCAGGACCCGTTTCCAGCACGGTCCGCACATTTTGATGACGGTCCAGAACATTATTATTATTATTATTATTATTATTATTATTATTATTATTATTATTATTATAAGGGTGGTTGAAATTAGTTGAATTTAGGTATTATTATTATTATTATTATTATTATTATTATTATTATTATTATTATTATTATTATTATTATTATTATTATTATTATTATTATTATTGATGTTCTGGACCTCACAGCAAGATGCAAGACTTCTACTTGGCGGTAAATTACATCTGCTGCCATTGTCATTGATGACAGTATGACCAGCACCATTGTCGCCCGTAGGCAAGTGCGCAGGACTTCTGGTGATACGAATGACATACATATCGTTTATTTCAAATGTGTTTAAATTTTTATTTATATGCCAGAAGAATCTACTGTAATCTAAGAAGGTTCTCCAAAGGAAAAGATGGCTCTTGAAAACGAACCCAGGAAAGATTAAAAATGATCGGTTTATGATCAGAATAAGTCCATTGAAAATCAACAGTCATTCAACTGGGTCAGGAATGGAATTAATAAAGCCCCCAGCTAGCGGTGAGGTTAGGAATTGATGTGCCGGCTACCTTCAGTTTTGAGATATAAGTATACCCATAAAAATAATTAACTTTTTTTCACTTACTTTCACACTCCCCTCACCCCCTTGAGTGAATTTTCCGGCAAAAAGTATTTGTTTCTTTAATAGTAAAGGATCTTCTAAATACCGATTAACTTAAGATTTTGAGATATGTGTCCTCATGAAACGAATTCAACTCCTTTTCACACCCGCCCCCAAAGATGATTCCCCAAGCCTCCCTCCCCCAAAACGCGTCATTTTATTTTTAAAGAAAATCTAAATACTACTTTTTACGTCTGTAACAACTTTACATTTTATTAGATGTAAGTATCCTCTTACAATTAATTCAATTAATTTTTCAATTTTTCAACCCCCCCACCACCACCCACCATCCCTTCATTGGATTTTCCGAGAATACCTGTTTCTTTACTTTAAAAGGAGATTCCAAATACCAGTTTTTACGCCTGTAACATTTTACGTTTCTGAGATATACTGTAGATATAGTCTTTCTAAAAATTCACCCCCATTTGTCACTCCTGTTTAACCCCGTTAATTAGATTTTCCAAAAACAAAATACATGTTTCTGTATTTTGAAAGGAGATTCCATATACTAACTGTCTGGTCTGTAATGTCTTCAGTTTCTGAGATATAAGTATCCTCATTAAAGACATTCAACACCTTATTCACACTTTTCACCCCTCCTATTGGGATTTACAGAAAACAACAAAATACATGTTCTTTTATTTTTAAAGGAGAATCTAAATATCAATTTTTACATCTCCAAACTTTTGACGTTTTGAGATATAGATACACTGATTTTTTAAATACACCCCCCCCTTTCATCCCCCCACTATTTGGATTTTCTAAAAACATAAGTACATGTTTCCTTATTTATAAAGGAGATCCGAAATACCGATTTGCAGGTCTGTGACATCTTCAGTTTCTGAAATATAAGGATCCATATTAAAGGAATTCAACGATTTTTCACCCCCTTTCACCCCTCCTATTGAGATTTTCCGAAAACAAAAAAATACATGTTTCTTCATTTTGAAAGTAGATTCTATGTACCAATTTTTTACATATGTAAAGTTTGAAAGTTTTGAGATACAGATACACTCATTTTAAAAATTCACCCCCCTTTCAACCCTCCACTATTTGGACTTTCCAAAAACAAAAAGTACATGTTTCTTTATCTTTAAAGGAGATCCCATATACCTTTTGTCAGGTCTGTAATATCTTCAGTTTCTGAGATATAAGTATCCTCATTAAAGACATTCAACCAATTTTTCACTCCTTATCACCCCTCCTATTGGGATTTTCCGAAAACAAAAAAATATGTGTTTCTTTATTTTGAAAGGACATACTAAGTACCAGTTTTTACATCTGTAAACTTTTAAAATTTTTGAGATATAGATACACTCATTTTAAAAATTCACCCCCCTTTCAACCCTCCACTACTTGGAATTTCCAAAAACGAAAAGTACATGTTTCTTTATTTATAAAGGAGATCCCAAATATCGATTTTCAGGTCTGTGACATCTTCAGTTTCTGAAATATAAGGATCCATATTAAAGGAATTCAACGATTTTTCAGCCCCTTTCACCCCTCCTATTGGGATTTTCCGAAAACAAAAAAATACATGTTTCTTCATTTTGAAAGTAGATTCTATGTACCAATTTTTTACATATGTAAAGTTTGAAAGTTTTGAGATACAGATACACTCATTTTAAAAATTCACCCCCTTTTCACACCTCCGAAAACAAAAAATACGTGTTTCTTTATTTTGAAAGTAGATTCTATGTACCAATTTTTACATCTGTAAAGTTTGAAAGTTTTGAGATATAGATACACTCATTTTAAAAATTAACCCCCTTTTCACACCCCCATTAATTTGATTTTCCAAAAACAAAAAAAATACATGTTCCTTAATTTTTAAAGGAGATCCCAAACACCAATTTTTAAGTCAGTAATATCTTCAGTTTCTGAGATATAAGTATCCTCATTAAAGGCATCCACCACATTTTCACCCCTTTTCACCCCTCCTATTGGGATTTTCCGAAAACAAAAAAATACGGGTTTCTTTATTTTTAATGAAGATTCTCAGTACTAATTTTTTGATCTGTTTAGTTTTGAGATATAGATACAGTCACTTTAAAAATTCACCCCCTTCTCACCCTCCCAGTAATTGGATTTTCCAAAAACAAAAAAATACGTGTTTCTTTATTTTTAAAAGAGATCAAAAGTACCAATTTTCAGGTCTGTAATATCTTCAGTTTCTGAGATATAAGTACCGGTATCCTGATTAAAGGCATTCAACCCCTTTTTCACCCTTTCCCCCCCCCTCCTATTGGGATTTTCTGAAAACAAAAAAATACGTGTTTATTCATTTTTAGAGAAGACTTTAAATACCAATTTTTACGTCTGTAAACTTTGCAAGTTTTGAGATATAGATACACTCATTTTACAATTTCACCCCCCTTTTCACCCCCTTAGCGAAGGAATATCGAAAAATCCTCTCTTAGCAAGCACCTACATCTTAATATGAATGTATCCCCAAAATTTCATTTCTTTATGTCCAGTAGTTTTGGCTCGGCGATGATGAATCAGTCAGTCAGTCAGTCAGTCAGTCAGTCAGTCAGTCAGTCAGTCAGTCAGTCAGTCAGTCAGTCAGTCAGTCAGTCAGTCAGTCAGAACAAGTTATTTTATATATATAGATATCGCTGAAAACCAAATAATTAAAATTTTTCTTTAAAACATACATACCAAAAAACAAACAAGACATTTTTCATTTTAACACACATGAAAAGGAAAAAACAACCTATTTTTAAAATATTACACTTTGAAGTACAATAAATAAACATATGAACATACAAAGATAACATACAGTACTTCTTTTCGTTTCACTGTCCAATTTTTTCAAAGTTCGATAGATGTTTCTTATAACCCTAACAGATGAAATTAGACCTTAAATGGTAAAGTGCAGTGGGAAGGCAGGGATGAAATGGCTTCATAGAGTAGTAAGATTAGCATGGAGTGTTGGTAAGGTACCTTCAGATTGGACAAAAGCAGTAATTGCACCTATCTATAAGCAAGGGAACAGGAAGGATTGCAACAACTATCAAGGTATCTCATTGATTAGTATACCAGGCAAAGTATTCACTGGCATCTTGGAAGGGAGGGTGCGATCAGTGGTTGAGAAGAAGCCGGAAGGAAACCAGTGTGGTTTTAGACCAGATTTTCAGAATGCACTAGGTAATTTAAAAATGCTACGAGAGGAATAGACAGCTGTGTTTATGTTTCGTAGATCTATAATAATAATAATAATAATAATAATAATAATAATAATAATAATAATAATAATAATAATAATAATAATAATAATCGAATGGCCTCAGCTACTGTGTGAAGACATTTCAATTTGATGCCATCTGGCTGTCTGCTCGTCAATTTTGACGTTCCGTTTTACTCTAGGCCCACTAGATGGCAGACCAAGCAAACCGAAACTCTCTTGGGCGTCTATGGCTGAGATTTAATGAATTTTGTCAGGTAAACACCAAATGTGTCACGAGAGATCTTTCTCATGATGTAGATGTTGATTCCCATAGGGAACCTAAAATAATTGTCCCGAATGAGTAAATTTATAATACCCATATAAATGGTCCGTTATTGGACATTATAAATTTTCCAGCTAACTCATTCTTGGTTGCCTGCGTTTTGCCCTTGTGTGCTAAGTTAGGCTCGTCAGTTGGGACTTAGCACACCACCCAAGATGCAAGGCTAGTGCATACCGTGGAGGCCACTGCATAGGCTACTTGAAGCCACCAGCAGTGCCAATGCACTATGAGAGCTATGCCTCATTTTCAAAAATTGATGCCTGCCTGGCCATCAAATGATGTAGATGTTGATTCCCATTTATATTGGTATTATAAATTTACTCATTCGGGACAATTATTTTAGGTTCCCTATGGGAATCAACATCTACATCATTTGATGGCCAGGCAGGCATCAATTTTTGAAAATGAGACATAGCTCTCATAGTGCATTGGCACTGCTGGTGGCTTCAAGTAGCCTATGCAGTGGCCTCCACGGTATGCACTAGCCTTGCGTCTTGGGTGGTGTGCTAAGTCCCAACTGACGAGCCTAACTTAGCACACGAGGGCGAAACGCAGGCAACCAAGAATGAGTTAGCTGGAAAATTTATAATGTCCAATAACGGACCATTTATATTGGTATTAGATCTTTCTCATGCCGACATCGTACGACATGGAGTGTCTAATGGACCGCCCTTCAAAAATCCGACTACCTCTGCCGGGTTTGAACCCGCTATCTTGGGATCTGGAGGCCGACACTCTACCAACTGATCCACAGAGGCTTAGTTGGAAATGTAGTAAGCAGACTAGCCTATGCTGGTCTTAGTGGCAGATTGTTCCGAAAGCCTGCAGTCTAATATCTTGGAACTTGAAAATAGGTGCAATGAGTATGGTATGAAAATTAGACTTTTGAAGATTAAATTGATGTCAGTAGGTAAGAAATTCAACAGAATTGAATGCCAGAATGTCAGATTGGTGATACAAAGCTCGAACATGTAGATCATTTCAAGTATTTAGGATGTGTGTTCTCCCAGGATGGTAATAAAGTAAGTGAGATTGAATCTAGGTATAGTGAGCTTGCAGTTGCAATCAACAGTGTTCTGTAAGAAGGAAGTCAGCTGCAGGAGAAAACTATCTTTACATCGGTCTGTTTTCAGACCAACTTTGCTGTACAGGAGCAAAAGCTGGGTGGACTCAGGATATCTTATTCATAAGTTAGAAGTAACAAACATAGAAGTAGCGAGAATGATTGCTAGTTACAAGTAACTATTCTCATTTTGGTTCCGTATTGAAGTTGACGTATATCTCAAATATTATTATTATATTTATAGCTCCACCTGTTCAATACAATAGAATATAATCCACTATTTCATGTGGTTAAAATTTATACATAATACATAAAAGTCAATGGTACATGTTTCACCATTTTTTTTTACGGGTATCATCAGCCTATATCAATCTTAAAAATTAATGGATATGGAATCTTTCAAATCTTATAAACTATAGAGTAAAATGTTGGACAATGATTTCATAAAATATTATACTATAACGTCTAAAATAACAATATTGCACCAATGTATGTTAAAAAAATCAAAAAACAAAAAACAGTGAATTAACAGTTTTTGAAGATAAAAACGTGGTTAATCTTGAATATTTGAGAGTTTAAAACCAAAATGGATCCTCTTCTTATATATCATTAAGACTGTGACGGCCTTGAGTGTAAGCACAATCATCAAAGGGGGATGTTTGTTCCACTCCCATAGCATGAATCCAAGATAGTAAAATCACTGTCAGTTATTTAAAACAGAAGTGTGAACATAACAAATATGTGAAAATGTGTACGGTTGATACATCTGAAAGTCGTAGAAAAGAAAATGGAACTCTCGTGGAGGCGTTGCTAATGATAAAATGTTGTGTCAAAGCTAGTGGATGTCAGCAGTTAGGTTGGTGCTGTAATCAGTTCGATCCAAAAGACGGTCAAGTGTGTGTTTGTTGGAAGAAATGATCGAGTTTTTTTGTACGGTGCATGTTAGGTACGTCAGGCTGTTCCAGCATATTTGTTATGTTCACACTTCTGTTTTAAATAACTGACAGTGATTTTACTATCTTGGACTCATGCTAGGGGAGTGGAATAAACATCCCCCTTTGATGATTGTGCTTACACTCAAGGCCGTCACAGTTTTAATGATATATAGGAAGAGGATCCATTTTGGTTTTAAACTCTCAAATATTCATGATTAACCACGTTTTAATCTTCAAAAACTGTTAATTCACTGTTTTTTGTTTTTTTGTTTTTTTAACATACTTTGGTGCAATATTGTTCTTTTAGACGTTATAGTATAATATTTTATGAAATCATTGTCCAACATTTTACTCTATAGTTTATAAGATTTGAAAGATTCCATATCCATTAATTTTTAAGATTGATATAGGCTGATGATGCCTGTAAAAAAAAAAAGAAAAGGGTGAAACATGTACCATTGACTTTTATATATTATGTATAAATTTTAACCACATGAAATAGTGGATTATAGTGTATTGTATTGAACAGGTAGACCTATAAATATTATAATAATATTTGAGATGTAATGATTGCTAGTATAAACGGGTTGGAACAATGTCAGGAGGGAACTTGGAATGAGGAGATAAAGGCTAAGTTAGGAGTGAACTCGATGGATGAAGCTGTACGCATAAACTGGCTTCGATGGTGGGGTCACGTGAGGCCAATGGAGGAGGATAGGTTACTTAGGAGAATAATGGACTCAGTTATGGAGTGTAAGAGAAGTAGAGGGAGATCCAGATGACGATGGTTAGACTCAGTTTCTAGCGATTTAAAGATAGGAGGTATAGAACTAAATGAGGCCACAGCACCAGTTGCAAATAGAGGATTGTGGCAATGTAGAGTAAATTCACAGAGGCTTGCAGACTGAATGCTGAAAGGCATAATGGTCTTTAATGATGATGTATGTGTATGTATGTATATATGTTGCTTTATGTTGCACCGATAAAGATGGGTCTTAAAGTGACGATGGGATAGGAAAGGGCTAGGAGTGGTAAGGAAGCGACTGTGGCCTTAATTAAGGTACAGCCCCAGCATTTGCCTGGTGTGGAATTGGGAAGCCACAGAAAACCATCACCAGGACTGCTGACCGTGGGTTTTGAACCAATTATCTCCCGGATGCAAGCTTACAACTGCGCGTCCCTAACCACATGGCCAACTAGCCTGATGTGTTGCATTAAGAACTGGTATTTTGTTTAGTGGATATGCTTTTCATTAATAATACAACATATCTTGCTGTGTATTTAGTTTCAGGGATATATATTTTTACATAACAAATCAATGTATTTTGCCATAAAAATTGGTATTTTGCCTCATGGAGATGTTGTTACTTAAAAATACAATGGGTTATGCTACAAAAACTGGTATTTTATACTCCCTGGTCAAATTGACTGTACACAACTCATCACGTAACTCTTTTGACGCGACCCCTTGCAGGTTAAAACAAAAACAACACCTCTCAGCTATGAATTACAACTTGGGAGAGTGATTGAGGAAATAAAATTTAAAAAACCTTTTCTTATACTTTATTGCAGACACTCATTATGTAGTGGTGATGAAAATGAGTAAATATAAAATACTAACTTCACCCCTGTTTTTAATGGTAAATATATATCCTCATTGAAGTGCTTTCAACTTAGTATGATTGGCCATCCTCAGCAACTGACTTCTTTCATTTATGAAATGGCAAATGTGTATTGAACAGGTGGACTTTATACAATTAAATTCTTTTAGAATTTTATCTTAGATTTTTAAAGTTAATATGGATTTGGAGTGAAGTTCATTACTTGTAACATTTATATAAATATATATATATATATATATATTAGCAGAATTATATTATGCTAACACACATGTACTCACTCTCACTCAGATTTATAAAGGAATTAAAATTATTATACTGTACATTAACCAATCTCTCTCTCTCTCTCTCTATCTAGGGAAATACAGTCTATCACCATTGACACACTCAGCTGTACAGTGCACACGTCAGTTGGTAGCTTTCAACAGGTAATCTCTGCAAGATCTCTTTAATTTAGTTAATGAGTCACCGTCCCCGACACTGACTGGTAAGGAATTTTTAAGTCTGGAACCAGTAACAGTAAAATAATTGTTATACGTAGATGAGTAGTGAAGAGTATTACAGTTATAAATGAGGAGATAAAGTGAAATTTAGAGGAAATGTACTGAGGTGAGTTGCTGTGTAGGAGTGTATGTATTAATACAAGTATTCGATATTCACATCTTTTGTCAGGTTTTAGCCTGTGAAGTTCTTGATAGTAAGGAGTTATATGCACATCATTGCTCAAGTTAAAATTGAATCTGAGGGAACATCACAGTAGTCAAGGATACCGTAATAAGAATTAAAGTCTGCACTAGTCTTTGCCACTTGTACGGTGGTAAGATGTCTTTGGTTCTTTTCAATGGATAGCAAAAACTTTCTGACATTTATTTTTGGTATGTTCCATCCAATTTAGAGTTTCATTCATAGTCATGCCAAGGTTTCTCACTGTTGTACTATAAGAATGATTGTATCGTTTATTAGCAGAGGTGGCGTAGGAGAATTGTTGACCTCACTTTTGAGAACCGACAATCATTGCTTGTGTTTTTAATGTGTTTATGAGAAGCCTATTTGATCATGTGTATTCACTTAGTTGATCAAGTCAGCATTTATGCTTTGCGTTGTATCTGATAATTTACTTATTCTGTAGTGGCTATATATTTGAAAGTCATCTGCATGTAAGTGGTAACTGCATGATTTTAGAGTAGATGAGCTGTCATTGATGTACAGCAAAAAAAGTAGTGGTTCCAAAACACTACCCTGTGGGGAGCCTACTTTCCTAGGTTGCCATTCTGAAATGTTGTCACGAATTGTTATCTGCTGCTAACGATCATTCAAACCATTCCTGGAAAGGTGAAGTATCGTAAGCGACATTTTGTCAAAACTGAGGTTACGATGTTTATACGTCAATCAGACTCCATTGCACATGCTGGCAAAGTATCGTAAGCGTCCAATGAATCTAGAGGGTAAAAACAACATAAAAATGAAATTATCGTAACCATCATCAGTAATATACAGAATACTGGGTTATCATAAATGCCAGTTATTACATCTTAAGCGCCTGAGTTAGAATCTTGTAATTTGTGTACAGATTATCATACGCAACAAATTTTAATTCTGGAGGGAATGTGAGATGCTTCAGTTTCATTGTTCATGATTGTTGTCGGTCATTGCTGAAGTGTACACATTTTATAACCGCCTCAAATCAATTTGGCACTTAAATCATAAGGCAAAGCTTGCTGGCAGACCTGTTGAATGTTGATTGACAGCTGGTATACTAGTGGAATGCAGAAGGGGGTAGAAAGAAAAGAGAAGGGGCTGCTTCTTGTGACAGACTTGACTGAACAAGTACAATCAGTAGCTAAATAAATCAGTTCATTGTCAGTACATATTCCTACCGTTTGTGCCCAAAGTGAATTATGCTGCTGAAAATTGTAAACTGAAGTTTGCGACAACAAGAGGGAAAACGTGACAGATTGTTCAGTGTCCATAGTTTTGTGAATAAGGAAGCTGAGGACAGAAATAATAAAACACAAGAACAGTATAGAAGGGAGATGTGAAAGTACAACAAAGAATATTAGATGCAACAAAAGTGTTGTAGAGGATGGTCAAGAGAATTTTAATCAAGTGGTGGTGGTGGTGATTATTGTTGTAAGAGGAAGTACAACTAGTAAGTTGGCCATGTGGTAATAGTCATGCAGCTGTAAGCTTGCATTCAGGAGGTAGTGGATTTGAATCCCACCTTCGTCAGCCCTGAAGATTGTTTTCCGTGGTTTCACATTTTCACACAAGGCAAATGCTGGAGCTGTACCTTAATTAAGGCCACAGCCACTACCTTCCCAATTCTAGCCCTTTCCCATCCCTCCGTTTCCAAAAACCTTCAATGTATTAGTGTGACGTTAAAAAGTAGACAAAATATTAGTAGAACAGGGACAGCATAACACTGAAGAAACCTCATGTGGTACACCAGGAAAAACATGGAAAGGAAAAAAGTGTATAACGGTTTTTAAGATTTTGAAGCACAATCCATGAAATTAACATTCTTCAGAAAACAACTCCATCAATATCTAAATTATGATCTGTGTCAGGAGAGAGGATTGGTTTCCAAGGGCGTTGTACCAGTTTGAGAAGTATTGTAAAAGAGTTAAGGCTTCAAATGGAAGAAGATTAGAAATAATAGAAGGGTTTAAATCGAGGTCGCCTATATGGCAAAAGACCTGCACTGGGCTTCTCTGGAGGCCACATGCCATGACATGACAGTAGTTATCTTGTGAATAAATTTTTGAGTGAGTTGCTGTGGAAACAGTGTATTTCTGATGACTGATAGGTGATATCCAACAAGGAGATTAGCAGGTGACACAAGATAAGTATCTAAATATTACTTACGACTCCAAACACAGTGATCTATTACCACAAATAGATGAGGAGGACTGATAAAATGTTCTTTCCTAAATATTGTATTGTAATCAGTGTAATTTCCACTTTCATTCTCTTATTGTAGTGTAGTAAGTCAATTTTCCTATTATTTTTTTGTTTACATTTCTTAATACAATCATTAAGAAAATCTGTTATTATTCTCATGTTTTATAGTCCTTCAAATCAATCCCTCCAAAATATTATTAATGCTACAAAAGCTATCATAAGAGGACCACCTTGTTAAACAATGCAATCGACAACAACTGGCAAACAATTGTAAGCGGCATTCATAACTTTAAAGTAAGATCCTTTTCGCAACAATTGAATAAATACTTGAACTAATATATGACACTAAAGTGAGCAATTCATTTCTGAAGTTTAATAAAAACGGAAACTACGATACTATGCCTGATTATCAGAAGATAGTTTAGGATCAGGGATTTTGGGTACTGGAATGATATTTGCGTGTTTCCAGAGAGATGGAAAGGTACCAATCTTGAGAGAGTAGTTGAAAATGTGTGTCACAATAGGAAGGATACCACCCAAAATATTTTGAATAAAATGTATAGGGATGTTATCTACACCTACAGCTTTAGATTTCTTTGAATAAAGTACTTTCTTAACTCAGTTGCCAGAGACAGTTTGGAAAGTAGAACATGAGCAATTAGGTGATAGAGTGAATGATAGGTATACATTTATGTCTGGCTGGTTAATTGGGTTTGATGGTATTCTATATTCTTAAAAAATATGCGTTAAACTTGTCGGGGGAACTGTTGGTTCTATCTGTTGCAGTTGACTTTCCAAAATACCCAGTGAATGAAGATGTTTCCAAGTGTTACTTGTGTTTAGTTTAACTGAAAGAGGGTTTAAGTATTTATATTTCTGATTTCTTAGAACTTGCTTGACTCTGTTCCTAAGAACACGATAGTTTTCGAAATCACGCTCATTGTGAGTTTTCTTGTCCTTTCAGAAACATGTGCCATGGCAAACCATCATATTTTTAATTTTGCCATTTAACCATGGGCAGGGAGAGTGACTAACTTCACAAGTCACTTGAGAGCATGTTTCTCATAATGTCCGATAACAAGGAAATTAAGTCAGTATAGTAGAATATAATTCCAGGGTAGGTTATAAGTAGGGCCCGGATGTTTATGACCTAGAAATGTTAGAAATATGTAAGCATTTATGACCTAAAAATGTATTAAAATATGACAATAAATATGACTTCAAAATCTTTCAGTAACATTTTTTGAAATCTTCAAAATCATGCCTCTGTTTAAATTAACATTACTTTGAAATATACTTTTAAAATCTAGCACATTAAATAATTGTTTTGTAAATAAGTAATAATATTTTTTATTATTATACAGTATTTTGAATTTATTTAATTACTCAATCCAGAGGTAACTCTCAACTCTGCACAGAATAAAATAAATGTCACATTTTTATGGGTGATCAGAAAGAATTAAAATAGCAAATTACATCCATTTTCAAATAGGAACGATCTTCAGTTTGCACACTACATTGACTTATAAAGGGGAAAAGACCGCTCAACATCACAGGATGTTATCGGGTCATATTTGAAATACGTCAAGTCATTAGAGTTCAGTTGAGGCTCATCTATCTGTCTCTTTCTATACAGCTACCCCCCTAATTCACATAAATATATATTTCTAAGAAAGATAGCTGTAAGAAATTACAGACAACAATTAGGAGATGTGAAAAATCCATCTTTCAGATGACTGCAAGTATGTAAAAATGGAATAACAAATATTAAAATATGACAAAAATACAAACATTCGTAGGGAAGACTTGGGAGAAAGGAAACGAGCTGCTCAACTAAGTGATATGTTCTGAGCTGTCAGTGGAGAGATGACATGGGAGGACATCGGTAGATGAATAAGTTTGAGTGGTGTCTTTACAAGTAGGAAAGATCACAATAAGAAGATAAAGTTGGAATTCAAGAGAACAAATTGGGGCAAATATTGGTTTATAGGAAGGGGAGTTAGGGATTGGAATAACTTACCAAGGGAGATGTTCAATAAATTTCCAATTTCTTTGCAATCATTTAAGAAAAGGCTAGGAAAACAACAGTTAGGAAATCTGCCACCTGGGCGACTGGCCTAAATGCAGATCAGTAGTGATTGATTGATTGATTGATTGATTGATTGATTGATTGATTGATTGATTGAATATGACCATAACATGAAAAATTACTGGAAAATGACAAAAAACATTAAAAAAGCCAAAATATGACTTTATATGACCCGTGAAAATTGGATAATTTTAGTCACTGTAGATAAAATCATGCTTAAGTTGTATTTTGCATGCAAAGAATATAAAGAAAAAGATATGAGATGTCATAAATATCCGGGCCCTAGTTATAAGCATCATACATCAGGTGATCGTCCCTGGAAAGACAAAGTATCTTAAGCGACATTTTGTCAAAATTGCGGTTACGACGTTTATACATCAATCGAACTCCACTGCATATGCTGGCAAAGTATCGTAAGCATTCAGTGAATCTAGAGGGTAAAAGAACTTAAAAAAGAAATTATTGTAACCACCGAGAACACCAGGTTATTATAAGTGCCTATCATTACGTCTTAAGCGCTAGAGTTAGAATTTTATAGTAGTAGAATATCATTCCAGGATAGGTTATAAGCATCATATTTCAGGTGATCGTCCCTCGAAAAGGAAAGTATCCTAAGTGATAGATTTCTACAGGTGGTGAACTTCGGCTTGTATTTGGGTATTTGATAAGTAAATGGGGTCGTGAGTTGAAATTGATAGATTAGGAATTTGGCCATGATTTAGAACTTTCTGTGGATTGTTAGTTATGATCTGACTGATTAGTGTGATAATTTCTATATATAATGATTATTAGGTTTTAAAGGAAGGATAGCCAGGTTACAAGGCGATGTCATATCTACCAATTTTTCAGTCTGGGCTGATTCCTTCATTAGGTTGATATTAAAGTCACCTCTGAAAAATGTTCCTAACTCGTTTACTTACTTCAAAACATATAAATCTGAATTTAAAACTAAAAATATGAAAATGAATATTCATCAATCGTCGGACTTTGTTCTCACACTTAGTTCTAACCTGCTTACTTGCACATACGTTATTTGAAGGGCGCCAGCTACAACTCAGTGCAACAATAAGAGAATGAAAGAGATTCTTGAATATCTCTTGGGTGTAGGGTAATAAGCTTACTTGTGACAACACACCATGTAAGTTCTGGGAAAAGGAGATTGGCGTTCAGTTTTCCCATTAAATTTGAGGTTAAGTAATTCTACTCTAGAAATAAAGCAATAAATTCATTTGATTGAACAAAATATATTCTTTAAATAATTTCAATAAAATAGTGAGAAGTGCTGTGATTAAAACAGATGAGAATATAAAATTATGACATTGCAACTGAAAGAAACTAGGCATGATTTTGAATTCTTCTTGACCAGACATTTAACAATTATACACGAAATTTATCCCTCACTGGTTAACTTGACTGTACCTTCAACACTTTGAATGTAATTACGACGTATTCCTTTGATATGGTGTTTACTGTAGATGTATCAAGCCTAATTTGGTGATGTATCCTTTCTGTTTCACTGACAACTAGGTATCCATGTGACTGCTTCTTCTCCATCGAGAGGACTTCTTTGTAAGTCTATCCTTCTATGACTTCGTTGTAAGCCTTCTCGTCCGCATCTTCAACTAAGTGACCGACCAACTGTGGCCTCACTCTCTCAGTGACCAATGACCCGTAGACTCCTGTTGACTTAATGACCGACTGAGGCTTCTCAATCTCGTTCACTCTCCGACCACCTGTAGCCTCTGCTTCCAATTGAATAATGACTGACGCTACAAGATACAGCCACCTTTTATAGACTTAGGTTAACACACCTACGCAATCTCCAGAAATAACTATGATCTACTCCCACCTCGCGACAAATGTTACATCCTATGGCAAAATCGCCCGCGGCACCCTATGTATCTCTAAGAACGTGAGCTCACTGCTAAATAAGTACGATGATGTAGCGATGACTTGGCAGTAACGCCAGCAGTATTGCACAATGTAGCAATGTCATATCCACATCTGATATACAGCAACTCTTACTGTACATGTTTTTAGTTTTAATCTACACACACGAATATATATGCATACATTTAACTACAACCACGCAAGCAACAAGCATTGCAGAATGGAACTGAGCAATAATAATAGTTACAGTAATCTTACAGATGAAATAATAATAATAATAATAATAATAATAATAATAATAATAATAATAATAATAATAATAATAATAATGATACAGAAATCACCTTGTAACGGGATTTGAACCGTTACATCTCATAGGTAGGCATGAGGTCGAATAACAAGCTTCGAACTTAGTCATGTCAGGAGGTTTATAGACAACTGAAAAGACAACTTTAATTGCTTAAGAGTAATTTGAATGAACATGAACTCACATCCCAGCTAAGCACTATGCATTGATGTACATAATACTTCACCTTTTAAGTCATTCCTATAATAAAGGGTTATTCTGTCCCCTTTTCTACCATCAGATCTGTCCCAGCGGACCAGTTCATAGTGATCAAGTGCTACCATACAAGATGAAATGGTAGAGGTAAGTCAACTTTTGCTAATACATAAGACGTGTACGTTATTATCACCAACAATTGCCCATATTTCATCAATGTGTGCAGGAAGAGAGAGAGCGTTTGTATGACAACATTGTAAGCCCTGAATTGTGGCAAAAAGGACTTGCTTCAAAAGAATGCCCATGGGGATGGGAAGAGAGGTGTAGGAATGAGTAGTGATGGGTCCCTCACCAAGGCCAGCGCCAGGTAGTGGGCTTTGTTCTAATGTACACTAGGATTATCTTACAAATAGATTGACAGCGAGAATGTGTAATCACCTCAAATTTCTGGAGAAAGAGACTGCTGATTGTTCCTATCACTATAACACACACACAAACACTCATACACTTGAACAAAATATTTCATAGACAATGAAAACTGTTTAAAACACTGACCAAACACATGACAAACATGAATCATGAAATCCATCATCCTGCAGTTTCAGTTAGTTTTATTCTGTTTGGTCGCTGTGCTAATGTGAATTTTGGTCTCATTTGGAAGGAGAACCACAATGTGATCCTCCTGTGTCCAGACTTTAGTAATGCCAAAGTGATCCCTAGCTGTGTTTAATATTCCCTGATGAGTTTTTGTGAGTGATTCAGTTATCAGTAGTTTGATTCCCGCCCGACTTGTTGGCTGAATGGTCAGCGTACTGGTCTTCGGTTCAGAGGGTCCTGGGTTCAATTCCCGGCCGGGTTGGGGATTTTAATCTTAATTGGTTAATTCCAATGGCCTGGGGGCTGGGTGTCAGTGCTGTCCCCAACATCCCTACAACTCACACACCACACATAACACTATCCTCAACCACAATAACATGCAGTTACCTACACATGGCAGATGCCGCCCACCCTCATCGGAGGGTCTGCCTTACAAGGGCTGCACTCGGCTAGAAATAGCCACACAAAATTATTATTATTAGTTTGGTTCCCTTGAGTAGCTTCTTCACACGCCACATGTGATCATGTTCAACATAGCAAGTAAACTTCATTATAATTAGCCAATTACCACTTGCAACCACATCAGCCGCTGATCGATGAGGTCCTCCAATTCTGTGGCAGCGATCAATATTGTCCATTGTAACATCAATATTTAAATACGTCAGTCACTTTGGAATACACATCTTCTTTGGGATCCTTACTCATCCCGTGAATAAGAAGGCAGTTTCTCCGGCTGTATTCCTCGGCTTCATCCAGCAGATCATCTTGCTGTTCAATTTGATTCGGAATTCCAGCCGGAATACCTCTTCTTTCGGATCTTCCAGTTCAGATGAAATGACACTCTTGAATTCAGTGCAGTCACAGGTGAGTGAAACAAGGGATTCCAGTGGTTGTTTGGCTGTGCTGGTTGCACTGGTAGCCTACTGTAACCATGCTTCGAAAGCTTTCAAGGTACTTTAACATCGAAAGCAACTATTCGGTGAATAATAGAGTTCTGCTTTTTTGGTGGCTTTATACACATATGAATTATGACACTACTGTATCTAGACTGTGTCCTAAATATGGGATTAATTCTTCGGTTCTGGGCACCATGTTTACACAGTTACCAGTTACCAACCGTAAACTTACATATTTTTGTAATATATCATCACCTGCTGCATGTGATTTAAACTGTACTCTATCTGTTCAGTAGGATTATTAGTGTATTGAGATGTATGATTGTGTGTGAAAGAGTGTTATTCTCTCTTTATGTTATACCCATTGTTAAATCATGCTCCAGGAAGTGGAATAGCATGAAACTAGCTGTAGATGATTGTAACGTTGAAGTAAGTAAGTGATTACAATATCAGAGAAAAAAGGAAAGTGGGCTGATGACCTAGATGTTATGCCCCTTTAAACAACAATCATCATCATCATCAAAAAGGAAAGTTTATTGAATAAAGCTCACCACCTGAAGGGAGTATCTGGTTTCCTTGTTGATCTGCCTTAGCTTGAAAGTGGGCATGGAGGCATACAGGTTTGGTATGTTATCCTATGGCATATCTGTACATATTTGCTGCAATTGTTCCTCTAGATCATGTAAATTCATAGGCTTCTGAAGTTGTTCTCCAATTGGTCCCAGACATGTGTGATGGGCAGTGTCAATTGGACAGGCCATGGAAGTATGGCAACGGAGGCATTCCTGTGACACCATCTCATATTGTGGTGAAAGTACTGCACGCTGACAAAAGTCTTTATGGTCATCTCTGTAGGTAATCTTTGTTTACAGCCTAATTATTCCTTCAGTGTCTTGAAACACTCTGAGCATTCATAGTCTGTCGTACCTTGATGCAGAAAAGGAGTCCTCTTGAAAAAACCAAACAACACTTCTCTCTGCAGTGGCATACTCTTCCACAGTCAATTCCCTTCTCTGACGCAGATCTATAGGTAAACGAACATTATGTATAAACCTTAGCAACCACCCCAGCATGCATACAATTCTTATAAAATTAGAGAAGTATTTGAATTACCAGTACTTTTGATTCTCTGAAACCAAACAGTTAACATTAACTCCAGCTGTGGATCTAACTTTTTCCATGTTGATTTCATCTTCTTTTGGATCATCATTGCAAGCAAACCATTTTCGTGGTGATTCTTTTAACCATGCAGGTCCCTCCCACCATCTAGAAGCAACTAATTGTTTAGTTTTACAGACCCTGGAAGGTAAATCTGCAGGTTTAAGTTCCCCTGGAACATATTTCCAAATTTTAGAATAAGTGATGTTCCTAATTTCATTAACTTGATTTCTGACAAAGACTGTCCATTTGTCTCCCCTAGTAATGCAAGCAATTACTGTACTGCAGTAGAATCGCTCCAGAACAAAGTCTTCACATTTTTCCATCCTAATCTGTCCAGAAGTGAGTTTGCAAGCCTTGCTCCTATAGTTGCAGCTGTAAGTTCCAAGCAAGGCATAGAAGTCTTCTTTATAGGAGAGGCTCATGTCTTGGCAGTCAACAGATGAAGGTGAACATTGTCGTTTGTCTCTAACTTGAGGAAAACTACTGCTGCATATGCCTTTTGACTGGCATCACAAAAGGTCTATAAACTGCATTGCTCTATATTCACAGGTTTCTGTACCCATCTGGGGATGCTAGTTTCTTCTAATTGAGGTAGTTCTTCACACCATAACAGAAATTCTTTGTCAGTAGCATCGTCAACTTTATTCGAATCAAGTTTCATCTTCCACATTTTCTGCAGAAGCAATTTAGGACATAACATAACAGAACAACTAAAACATATAGGGTCAAACACTTTGTGAGAGATCGACAGGATTATTCTATTGGTAATGGTGTCAAAATGGAAATATATAATCCAACTCATGTAATTATGTTACTGCTGAATTCAATTATATTGAATTGCGTTGTATGTATCTATATATACGTACTTAATTTCCCGCAACCGAGGCAAATACTGGATCTTCAGGATATTCTCCATTCTACTTTGGCGTTCGAGACTACAGCGCATGACCTTGAGTGTGTCGCGCTGATCACCGGGAACTGGCAGTTTGCTTCTATAAATCTATTCGTCTTCGACTTCAACATATTGATAGATCTTCATATGTTGTTCGATAGTGTTGTGACTTTGTGCCTAACGGTGTGTAAAAACTGACCCATTTGACCATTCTCCGCTGTTCATAAACATTGTGAGACTTTACCTATCATTGCGTGTGCCGTACCACCATTCATAAAATTACGCACTGTTTTCTTTTAAAGTGACTCACAGTTTCTACCCCTATCATCATTTTATATTGCCTCTTATACCGATCCAGAGTTCACTTAATCTTTTTCTTTTTCATATGCATTGTTTTTCATGTTTTTTATGTTTTGATCAGCTGATGATGACCTGGACTATGGTCGAAACCGGTCCCAGTTCTAATTACTATTAAATAAGAATGTAATCACTACATTTCTTTCTCCTATGTATTGAATAAGTTGAACCTCTTTTTCACTTATTCAATTTTAACGTTAATACTTTCAATACGGAACAATGAAATTTTTATCTTTAAAGGAACAGTAGTTGGTCATGAGTTTGTCCCAGTGGGATATCTAGTTGTTCCATATCTGACTTAACTGACGTGATCCATTTGTTTTTAGAAGCCTTGCCTCTTCCTGTTATTGTGAATATCCTGTTGGTGAGTCTTTCGGAATCCAGACGGGCCAAGTGTCCATAAAAGGTCAGGTGCCTTTTCCTTATAGACGTGACAATGTCCTCCTGGTGTTTGTACAGTTCATCATTATGGCAGATTCTGTAAATGCCTCCTTCCTCTCTGGTTGGTCCTAATATCCTCCTCAGGATCTTCCTCTCTTTTAATTCCAGCTTTCTGAGTGGGCCCTGCCTGCCCATTACAAGGCACTCAGAAGTTTGATTCAATGATATAAATAAAACTTCCACCAAAAGTAATAATTACTCATGTACCATATTACAATTAAATTGAAGTACGGTATGATTATACAATTAAAAATTGTTTAGTACTTGACTACGCCCTAACAAGCTAATAGACACTAAAGAGACTGTCAGGCTGACAAATGCGTATGGCCAGTGGGTGAATCATTCCTCAGTGTCCATGACTTTAGCAAAAAATAACCCTGCTACCCTTCCTCAAAACACATGGTACATGCTACTGCGCGAGTCTCCACTACTTGGTATGGTGCTGTGCAAAACTGTTAGTCATGAAGAATGATACTTTGTGAATATTTCTGCTAGGAATTTTGTTAATAATTAAAGTAATTGAAGGAAAGAATTAGTTGATAAGATAACAAGGCTTGTACAAATTCTCTTTTTAAATAATTCCTATAATTCCTAGTTTTGGGCAGCTAAAATGGAATTAAAATGTAGTGCTGCCCCCCACCACCCCGCTGCCCCACACTAATTGCCACCACTGGCTGCAGTTCCCACCATAGTACACACTTGTTTTCATTTTGCTGTTCCTCCAGTTTCAACATGCCAACACAGAATTTTTTATTAGAGCATCATACAAGAAGCATTATTTGATCCTGTAACTTTTAAGAGAAATGTCCCACAAGGCAGTATTATTGGATCTTTATGTTTTCTTAAATATATATACTTGATATGAGTAAAGAACTGGAATTACAGATAATGCTTTTTGCGAATGATGTTGTACTGTATAGAGTTCCTAAGTTACAGAATTATCAGCAACTACAAAAGGACCTCAACACTTGTAAGATGGACAACAGACAACGGTATGATGTTAAACAGGATGAAAATTCAGGTTGTACATTTTACCAAATACAGTAAAGACAATACGCGACAATCAGCGAGATATCGAGGGACAGGTACTAGAGCTCTCTCTAGCGGGTAGACCTGAGAACTACTGATTCTGTCATAAGAGCACGTGTGTTTGTGTGTGAAGTTTTTGGTGTTATTTATGCATTTTCAGTGAGTTGACATAATTAAATAGTAGTGTGTGTCATTCCTTGATATCTCCTCTCAACATGGGGGGAAAGGTATGTGCTGTGTTTGGCTGCAGTAACTATGAAGTAGAGAAGAATGCATGGTCTTTCTTTTGCTACCCTCGTGACAAGAAAATGTAAGTAATATTGTGTCTGCATACATATATTCTTCCAGTGACAAAGAGATTTTTAGAGTACTTCATAATCTTCTGACCTGCTCGACCCATATTTTAATTGGCTTAAAATATAATACGCATATGTTATTTTATAGTGCAGCAGTTAACCTTCAATACCGAGGTGGTGTTGTAGTTGTGATCTGTGGGTTTTGAAATGTCACAGAAGTGATTTGGATAAGGTGTACAAGAAAGAAGGGACGTTAACGCTTATATAAGAATTATAAGATCTGTTCAGATCATTTCCAGGCCAGCGACTTTAAAAGTCCTCGACTCTACAGCCAAGGGTACTGGTATGTTACATTTTTACTCTAATTGTATGTAAATATTCCTCAAAGCATCACTATCGACAACATTTTCATACTTTTTCTTTTATCCCTCTTCTCAAATTAAAGCCAGGATTTTATAGATTTTCTTTCTGTTAGTAGGCTTCATGTTAAGAGGAAAATTGTCCAGCTTTTAAATGTTAATTCATTGCATCATGTGTGTAAGGAATGTGCCAATATTTTTATTGACAATTGTCTTAATGTGATGATACAATGTTTTTTAAACGAGAAAAAAAGATAAATCTAACCTAAAAGTTCAGGCAGGAATGCTAAAGCAAAAAAAGTAATGCATAAATGAAAGATCAACCCATTTCAAAGCAGTCCATTTCACATCTTGTTTATATGTCTAATTTCAGTCTTTAAATTATAACCTTTTAAATAATTCTTCATTCATTTATCCTGAATTGCTTTAGCAACTTCGAAGTTAATATCTCAATAATACTCTCTTTCTAGACGTAATTTATTTATCCATTTTTGTATATGCATTTCCATTGATATTTGAATTTAGCGCGACTTTTCAGGTCAAGTCACTAGGAGCGCCACCGTCAAATTGTCTCCCATTTTAACAAGGCTAAATCCGTAAGTGTCGCGTATTGTGTCTACTGTATTTGATTTTACCAAGGTGAAAAGTCCTCTCAGTTTTACTTACTGTGTTGATGGGGTGATAGTGCCTCATGGGGATCATTGTACTTAGGTGCTATTATAAGGAAAGATTATCATTAGAGTAATCACATTAACGAGATTGTAAATAAAGGTTACAGATTTCTTCACACATGTTTTATGAGAGTTCTTTTAAGTACACATTATCAATATAGAAGCCATATAAGTTTGCTACAAGCATGTACAGTGAATTAATTTTATTTCTGGTGTTGTGTTATAAAATCTTGTCATTACTTCATTGAACATAAGTACACATGCATTTCTTTAAATCATTCACAGTGTTAATTTTAGTGATTTACATACAATATACAGGGTGGCGCAAAAGTCACTGGACAGTTGGTAAAAAGAAAATGAAAGTAACAGCAAGACAGTAGAAAGTTTTAACCCGTTCAGTTGTTATTACCAAATGGCAATGATTACCCCTTTGTCAAGTTGGTGACAGGGAATAAGTATTTGGATATGCTTTAGAATTACATGGTACTAGGCATGGGCGCCCGCAGGATCTTTTCCAGGGGGGTCCACATTAACAATTTTCTTGAATATAAAAACCAACATAACGTCAGCATGATTAAATTGTTCACAGAAATTTCCGGTTATAACGGATGCTAGATGACTGTCAGTAAGTTCAGTTTAGGAAATAATCTGGTATGATATTAAACAATTGAACATCAACCTTTTTACAATTCCAGGGGGTGAAAGCACCCCCCTTGCTCCCCCTTGCGGACATCTATGGTACTAGGACTTATGACGTGTGCTGAAACCTTTCAAGAAATTTACTTTCAACACGATGGGGCACCACCACATTATGCCACTGCCGTCCACAATTATTTAAACGAAACTTTCCAAAGAAACGTGATTGGTCAAAGGGCAGATATAGACATGCCTCCATGTTTACCAGATATCATGCCCATGAATTTTTTCCTATGGGGTGTTGTCAAGGACTCTATTTATTCTAAAAAGTCTTGGACTATTGCTGAAATAAAATACTACATACACAACGCATTTCATGATTTGGACAGTGATACCACACTATGCCATAGAGTATGTAACAATGTTCCAAAAAGACTTGAAAGATGTATTCATGTAGATGGAAAACAGTTTGAACATAAAATATAATTGTAAGTATTGTTTGTATTTATAATGAAACATAAATTCAATCTTTTGTTTAAATCAGTATCCAGTGACTTTTGCACCACCCTGTATTTTGGATTATGAGTACATTTTTATTAGGGAGGAGAATTTGCCTATTTTATTCCTGTGTAAAAAAACATAGGCTTTTAAAATATAAATCAGTTTTAGCCTCTTTTTAGCAATAATCCATTGATTTTATTGTGCCTATAAATGCCTATTTATGAGGTTCCTGCATATTTGGAGTAAAATCACCTATTTAATGCCTTTTGACAGTCTTTTAAAGAAGATTTTTGTTTTCCAATGCATTTTATGCTAACTACTGTAGTCAAAATCATTGGGGGATGGGTAGGTAACGTGTTAACTCCACATATGACTGAATTTCATTTCTCGAGTATGCCTTGTAGATGAATGCAAGTCAACGCTAACTCCATTCTCAAATATAATCGACGATATAACATGTTTTCTGTGTTCATTCACTGAAATCATGGTTTTTGGGGTGTAAAGAGCGTTATGTCCAGCAGGTTGTGATTAAAATGATTTTTACCACTCTAAAATATATTTTGTTGTCCTCTCCATAGGAATCCCTCTCTGTATGCTTTCTTAATGATTCATGTCAAGGCAGAAGTCAAGCATGTAACAATGTTTTCCGTACATGTGTTAAACAAAATAAAAGACAGTCATATCGCAGCCATCTCCATGACTGATCTAAGGATTCAGCCACCCTTGAGACTAATGATCACAAATTCATTTCAAAAAGTTTCTAACTTTAACTGCATTTTAGCTCATTTAATAACAATTTTTCTATAGTTTTACGGATATCTAAAATTATGTAAATGAGGCAAGGTTAAGGATTTGATGTATAAATATGTAATAAGTCCAAGAAAATGTTGGTAGTTTACACCACTGAAGAAGAGAGCATTTCAAGCTTCTTGAAACGTACGAATGTTAATGAAAATAAATGAAATGTGTTAACAAGTTGGATTAAGCATGTTAAATATATAATTTATGATACAGAAATGTATGATGTTACCCTGGATAGATATACTGATTTTGAAGGGGAGAAAGAGCCTGCAGCTGAAGGTGGCTGTCATCTCCAGAACAACAGGAACCATCAAGTCAAAGTAAAAACTATCTCCACCCAAAAAGAAGATATTGATAACAGTACCCTGGAGAGCATTTATAAAGACTATTACAGTAGTGGCTTCAACTGCTGTAGCAAACCAATAAAGCACTCTAAGTACATTAGAAGTAAATAAAATTGCATGTTATACTTTTAAAGTTTGTTTCTTGCAAATGAGAAGAAGCATCTCACTCTAAAGGAAACAGGCTCTTACAATTACAAACTTTAAAAGATTTATATAACATTGTTATTTGATGGTAAAAGGAACTATAGATCTACAGTTCAGTGCTGGCATCTGTAAATTTTGGCACTAGAAGCATCTAAAACAGTTGGCTTGGAAAATTTCAAGGCTGTGATTATTTTTACTGACAATCTTAAGGCTGAATATCGTATTTCATCCAGCCATATTAGGTTACTATATTCAAAGGTATTATTATCGTATGGCATTTACAATCATAATGTGTAAAAATATTCAATGAACATTTAAATTAAAATATAGAAGTAATTAAACTAGAATGTCCAGCTTCGACAACCAGTCCACTGCACTTTGTGTCAATTCATGCAGAACCCATAAACCGTCCGTAAATGCTGACAGTGGACAGCTCTCAACAACATGAAGCTATGTCTGCTTCTCAGCACCACACTCACATGCAGCACTTTCACAATATCCCCACTTTTTCATCATACATCGGCACCTGCCGTGGCCTGTTCTGAAACGGTTGAGTTTTGACCACTCATGTTGAGGAAGATCGAAACCTGGGACTTTCTTTGTAGGGTCTTTAATAAGAAAGGCGTTAGTGGGTGGACATCGTTCCCATTGCTGTCTCCATTCTGCTGTTATACTGAATTTTTCATTGGAGTGTAGATCAGTCCAGAATTGATTCCGGGATTTTAACCTCATCACATGTGGATCTCGTAAGGCATTGAACAAGAGTGAGTTCCTGTGTCCTAAGGTCTTCTTGAGCAACTGTATTTTTGCTGCTTTTTCCTCAGAACTGGAGGAGCAGTGTTTGCTAAAACAGGCAGCCACTGAGTAGGATTGGACCTCACTGTACCAGTAACAACTTTCATGGTTTCATTGAGCTGTACATCAATCTTGCATGTATGTATGCTGTTTTCCACACAGGAGTGCAGTACTCACCAGAGGAGTATGCTAAGGAAAGTGAAGCAGTGCAAAGAGTGTTTGCATCTGCACCCCAGTTACTACCCGCTAGTTTATGCAGAAGATTTAATCTTGTACTCATCTTCTTTGACAGATTCAGGCAATGCTGTTTGAACAACAAGGATTGATCCAGTATGACACCCAGATATTTTGAGAAGAAGTTGTGGGAGAATTCTGTTCCGTTAAAAACCACATATAGCGTCCGATTAGCTTCCATGTTACCAGTATGCAAGTGGAATGCTGTTACTTCCATTTTACTAGGATTTGGCTGGAGTCTCCATTTGTGAAAAAAGTCACACATGGTAGCTAGGTCCTGTGTGCCAAATCTGTACTCTGAGTCATTAAAGCTAGATCATGTGCAAACTGTATCTTCTTTGAATTTGTTCTTGGCAGGTCATGGATGTAAAGATTGAATAGAATGGGAGATAATACTGACCCTTGAGGTAAAGCATTATTTAAAGATCTCCACCTGCTTCTTTCACCGTTCACAAATACAGCAAGTCGACGGTTGGATAACATGTTGTTTAGTAAGCATGCTAGCTTCTGACAAGGGATGACTTGAACAAACTTGAGCAACAATCCCTCTCTCCAGACCGTGTCATAGGCTGATGTAAGGTCGACAAAAGCTGCAGCAGACTTCAGTCTTTTCTGGAATCCTGCTTCAATATGTGTTGTCAGTGTTAACACCTGATCACATTCTGAAACCTCCTTGTTCAACTGGGATGACATTTTCTATTGCTTCTTGGACATGGTTAAGTATCATTCTTTTGAGCATCTTGTAGATTACCGTCGCTTTCCTGGTTTCAAGACTGCAATTACTTTGGCTTGTTTAAACAACTTAGGTAATTTACCAGTTCATAGAATTTCATTGAAGAAGTTGACTAGCCAATGTTCTGTACCAGGGCCTATGGCCTTCATGAACTCAGGATAGATTTCATCCAGACCAGCAGCTTTATAATCTTTATCTCGGATAGAGGCTTGGCCAGTTCTTCAGTACTGATGTCACAGGAATACTCCGGATGGGATGTCAACTGTGATTTTCTCGTTCTTAGTTGCTTCTTAATACTCCTTGCGTGTACCTTATCCATCTTTGCTCTAGAGATTTGTGTCAGTCTGGGGGCAATGGTCTTTGGGTTCATTGGCAAATTTCTGCGTTTCATGGTATGGCCACTACCAAGTTTTCTTATGAGGTTCCAGGCTTTATGACTAGAGAGTGTGAAGTCCATCTCTGCTGTAGTTCTGTGCCACTTCTCTCTCCTAGATTTATTTAAAGCCCTTAGCATCTCATCAGCTGTCGTTTTATTAGGAGAGTTCTGATATTCGGTGTAGAGCCGATTACATTTTTCTGACCATCCTGGTATATACGTCGGGCGTTCCCTGGGCAACGGTGGTACACCGGCTGATTCTTCCACAAAGGCGCTGCTGCACAGCATCAAGCAGATGATAGGAAGTACGTATAAAGGTACCGTATAGAAGAAGATTATAGAATGTAATGACAGGCACAAGATATTGCAGAGGAAGCAAACAGATTGATAACAGAGGAGAGCCTGGGCAAAAGGCACTTTTGGAACAGTGACCAAAAACAACTAGGCAACCATCCTCTACATAACAATAATCAGAGAGAAAAATGGAAGGGATCCGACAATTAGAAAAACGAACGTATCGGCCAAAGAAGACAAGGGCCACAAAGGGCGTGAAAATGAAAGACTCCCTAGGACTCGGAATCCCACTGTCGGCAGCCCTGAAGATGGTTTTCCGTGATTTCCCATCTTCACACCAGGCAAATGCTGGGGCTGTACCTTAATTAAGGCCACAGCCGCTTCCTTACAAGTCCTAGGCTTTTCTTATCCCATCGTCGCCATAATACCTATCTGTGTCGGTGCGACGTAAAGCCACTACCAAAAACAAAAAGGAAGTACACAAGAACCTCGTTTATCCGGCCCTCATTAATCCGGATCGAAAAAAAATTGGAAGTAATTCTGCCACGGTCTATCAAAGGTACCATCCCGGCGTTCGCCTGGAATTGAGAATGGGAAACCGTGGAAAACCATTCCCAGTACGACCGAGATTGAATTTGAGCCCCCACTCTTCTGAATGCAACGCCCTGTTAATTCACTGATGGTGAATTCGAAAATGAAACCGGCGCTCCATCAGATGAACTAATGTCTCATGGAGAAGCAACAATGCAGCTGGACAAACTGATGGCCTATTTAGAATCTTTGACTGAAACCACACCGGTAGAACTGTTGTTAGTAAACGTCTTCGTGATCGTGCTGCGCGCAAACGCTATATATATGTGAAAAAAAAAAAAAAAAAAAAAATTCACGCATTATTTTAGTGCATAAAACAGAGTCGTAAAGGTACGAAATCTGTTCTTAAATATTTTTTTACAATTGAAAAAAGGTATTACTGTACAACTTATGTTAATAGATTATAAGTTATAACATGTACTGTGTTTTTATTTCGTTTTTCCGGATTTTCGATAATCCGGATCAGTTCCGGTCCCACTTAATCCGGATAAACGAAGTTCTTGTGTATGTTACTGTGTTACGTGCTGATTTGGTTTATGTTGTTTTTATGTACATTTCACATTCAGTTTTCACCAAACTACTGTGTGGTAGAATGCTGAATACTTGCGTAGTGTTTGGGTGTATTCACGACGGCAAAAGAAGGTAGGAATAGAAGTTTTAGTACACTGGTGGCTTACATGTTCGCATGTACAGTGCACTAACTTATTCTCTACTTATTAATGCAATTGGATTCACTATTGAAGATGCCTAATTGGCGTTAGCCCCCTTGTAATGGAGTGTGGCATAGGGAATAATTATAATATAAATGTCCGCCTCCGTGGTGTAGTGTGTAGTGTGGTTAGCTGTCACCTAAGGGCCTCGATTCCCGGCTCAGCCACGAAATTTGAAAAGTAGTATGAGGGTTAGAATGGGGTCCACACAGCCTCGGGAGGTTGCTTGAGTAGAGGGGGTTCGATTCCCACCTCAGTCATCCTGGAAGTGGTTTTCTGTGGTTTCCCACTTCTCCTGTAGGCAAGTGCCGGGATTGTACTTAAGGCCAAAGCCGCTTCCTTCCCTCTTACTTGTATACCCCTTCCAATCTTCCCACCTCCAGTCAATGCCCCTGTTCAGCATAGCAGGGGAGGCTGCCTGTGCGAGGTACTTGTCCTTCCCCAGTTGTATCCATGATTCACGACACAGCCCTTGAGGCGGTAGAGGTGGGATCCGTCGCTGAGTCCGAGGAAAACTAACCGTGGAGGGTAAACGGATTAAGAAAGAAAGAAGGTAATAATAATAATGTTACTACAATATTTGGTTATAGGTTAAATGCTGGTTTTGGTTTTGTTAGTAATTGAATAATAGTGGTCTCGGTCTCTTCCAATTTTTGAAGTTATATTGTAAGGATGTCAAAATTAGAGTGGGAAAATTGGTAAGCTTGCATCAATCGAAATAGGTGTTAGGTTAATTATCACAGCATATTATTAAATATATCTCAGGTTTTGTGGTAAATATGTTAGTCAGTTCTCTACACTGTGACGCTTGTAAGGAAGCAGTTGTACATAAAAGAAACTCCTTATCCATTCATTTCTTTCAATAATAGAGGTGATTTGTATGTTCCTACAAAAGATAGCATTTATGTGTGCAAAATTACTGAGATGTATTTCAGAGAAAATACATGTACCAATGGTTTAAGCTGAGTCGTGAAAGGGAACACATAGTCCGCGTAACTTTTAATGATACTTCGTTTTACGTGGTTGAGGTGTAAGGAGGAAGCTACTCCGGTTCGGGTGATACTGCCGATTGAATGGAAATTAAATCTGAATTTAATCGATAGTATGATCAATCGATATGAATTTTCTAAATCGTCGTTTCCATGCAGGTGTTCCAGGTTGTTCCTGTGATGCACCTTGATTTTCCTCACTCATTCAAGCTTACCGGTAACCTATATTTTGACTTTGCTGTGTAAATAACAACAGTAATTAAAGTGTTGATTATATACCGCCAGATGTCTCACGGCGATGCATAATGGTTTCATATTTTTTTTGTATCAGAGGTTGCCAATACGAATCTTGAAAATAACCGAGGTCTGCCGATTCAGCACTAGGGAGCCAAAGAATCACTAAAAGTTTCGCGTACTGTACCTGATGAAGTCACAGCTCAGTTGTACGATATTTTTTTAAAAGTTCCGCTCACACGCTTTATATCTAAGTCCAAAGGACACGCACGTTTATTGTCTTATTAGTGTAATTTCGTCACTGTACTTGAAAATACGTGTGAATCCTGCCGTAAGAGACTTGAATGGAAACAGATTTGACCACAGATCGGTCTAAAACAGGTGGTTATTTTTAAGCATTTGTAAATTGATATACCAGCGTTTCTTTTTCTTAACAGTAAAATAAAGGACCTAATATGTCTAATTAATCATAATTATTACTATTATTTCTAATTGCTTTCAATTATTTGAATGATCTCTAGTTCAATATTCCCGTTTCGGCTACTATTACAGTAATGCATCAGGGTAGTGACGTAAGATGGCGGCGGCCGCACGCTTCCGGCTTCAGAATCCTGCTGTTCATTGCCAGACTAAATCTATATATCTGTGGTCTGTACCACTTATCGAAACAGTCCTGCAGGCCATTTTGTGACTCCCTGCAGTGCACGCGTCGTGAAATTTTTTAAGGTCTTCTGCCGAGGTGAACTTGCTTCCTTTGAGCATGTTTCTGAGCTTGGAAAACACGTGCTTAATCCGCTGGAGCTAGATCAGGGTAGTACGGAGGTTAAGGAAGGACAGGTATATTGAGTTGGTCGCCGACAGTGACAGTGACTGCTGCTCTGGAGCGTCATCCTGGCGGAGAATTTAGTGTTTTTCTTGTTATAAATGAGGCCCGTTTTTCTCACTACATCGCGAAAATGTCCAAAAATGGCAACATACGACTTTTTATCGATAGTTTGACCACTGGGATCAATTATCGATATACCAATCCCTGAACACCGGAAAACACAACCACTACCGTATAACCTTTTCTTTGTCTCCGTCTACATGGTAGTTTTGCTTTCGTGACGAGCTAAGTGATCGCCCATCCTTCTGAATGACATTCGGATTGGAGATAGTAAAGAAGGCAACAAATTTCGTCGCCTGTAATCACTCTGTCCAGAAGATCTTAATCGTTTTCCACTCTGTCAATATGCCTTTGCTGGGGAGTGTTTACAGTGCACTATGTCTTCTGGTATGGGCTATATCAATTTTGTTACTTTCATCGACCTGTCTCAGGCTCATCCTTGGCTTTGACAATATGAAAGTGACTGAGGTATGAGTGATGCTAGTAATACCATTCCTTATGCAGCCAGTCCCTGTTATGAATGGTGTGAAAATATCGCTCATAGGGTCGGCTGGTGCATGCATTTCAGTGGGCTTGGCAGACTGATATGTAATAGCAACGGCTGGCTCGGTGAGGAAAGCAACGGGAAACTACCTCACTCCTAATTTCCCTAGTACGCCTCTTCAATGACGTCTAGGCTATTTATGACAGCTGTTGGCGGAGCTGCAGAGGATCAAACCAGCCTTCGGGCTGAATACTCAACATACATACTCTGTCAATGACTTCACCGCTAAGCACTGACCGTTCCTCTCGTCGTTCGTCTCATAACTTTTTTGGAACAGATGACGCATCTTTAAATTGCACTGGAGAAATGTACGAAAGAGATGCTTACCGGTAACAAGTTCGCTGGGTTATCTAACAGCTGTCATTGATCTCAGCTAATTTCTGCAGCAAATATGGCGATCATTTCTGATCGACGTAGGCCTACTGGAAAGTGAGTCATCTGTTGAAACGCAGCCATGTGTAAATCGCTTGTGCCACTCGTAAATTCGGGTCCGTGAAATGGTTTCTTAGCTTTCGATATCAAGATGTGCCTCTTCGCAAACGTCTTGCCGAGTTAAACAATCTGCAGAATTTCCAGATAAAACAAGAACCGATCACCAAGAACGATGTATGTGTTGTCTTCATCATCATTTCATCCTCATCACGACGCGCAGGTGGCCTAAGGGCGTCAAATCAAAAGACATGCATCTGGCCAGCCGAACATGTCCTCGGACACTCTTCGACCCCCGGGTCGCAGTCACAGTGGCTTCCTACCATTCCATTTCTGTATTAATTTCCTGTTTTTGACAATACCACGAATTTATCCATTTTGAATAACTCGAAAAATAACACAATCATTCGCTTATTTTCGTCACTATGTTCACCCCCATAGACACCGACTTTCAATTTTTTCAGTGGGTGCTTTGTCACTGAAAAAAAAATCACTAACAGTAAAATGAAACCTTAATAGGCTATATTGCTGATTTTAAGGGCACTGAAGAAAATCACTAAAAGTAAGATGAAAACTGAATAGGCTATATTGCTCATTTTAAGGGATTCAGTAAATCATGCTCGGTTTTAGGGGGTTTGCCGTCATAATTTTGCCCCTGGTACGAACATGCGCATGATTTTTGGAAACACCTATCTCGTTCTTGGTGATCGGTTCTTGTTTTATCTGGAAATTCTGCAGATTGTTTAATTTCTTCAACCCCCGGGTCGCAGTCACAGTGGCTTCCTACCATTCCATTTCTGTATTAATTTCCTGTTTTTGACAATATCACGAATTTTTCCATTTTGAATAACTCGAAAAATAACACAATCATTTGCTTATTTTCGTCACTATAACACTTCGTAGTTAATAGCCTATGAAATGAATTGGCGTATGGCTCTTAGTGCCGGGAGTGTCCGAGGACATGTTCGGCTCGCCAGGTGCATGTCTTTTGATTTGACTCCCTTAGGCGACTTGCACGTCGTGATGAGGATGAAATTATGATGAAGACAACACATACACCAAGCCTCCATGCCAGCGAAATTAACCAATGATGGTTAAATTCCCGACTCTGCCGGGAATCAAACCCGGGGCCCCTGAGATCAAAGGCCAGCACGCTAACCATTTAGCCATGAGCCGGACTAATAGCCTATAATAGCCTCTAATATAGGCTGTTTCAAATTGGGACCGTTTTGGCCCCGAGAGGCTACTATGTTTTCACGTTATCCCCCATCCGCTCAATGTGTTGCGCTTCGCGGAAAATTTCACTGCGTTAAAAGTCAGGAAGGCTCGTTCCCGACTCCCGCACTTTCCTTTCCGCGTAACATCGCGTCATCCTGACGTCACGTGGAGGGCTCCTTTCGGCAGCTGTTGCGGCGAACTATAAGACTCTTTCAGCCGATAGGTCTACATTGCGATACGCAGAGTCCCATAACATTTTCCTTATTTTGTCGATTGCTGCGTTAAACATGAATAAGGATTCTAAACATGGATGTGAGAATGGCTGCGCAGTTATTTTCCAGGCGCACAGCTCTGGCAGTGCGGTATGCCTTGACGTCAGAAAAATGAATGAAAGAAAGAAAGAAAGAAAGAAAGTAGAACAGGCTGAGTCAGCAAAGAGGACGCATCTGGATGTGCTAGGAGTAAATTCTATTCGGTAAGGGCAAATATTGAGGAAGAGATAGTGTACCTGACGGGTGTTAAAAAGGGAAGGACAGAGTGCGGGATTGGGCTGTTCATCAGGAATCAATCAATCAATCAATCAATCAATCAATCAATCAATCAATCAATCAATCAATCAATCAATACTGATCTGCATTTAGGGCAGTCCCCCAGGTGGCAGATTCCCTATCTGTTGTTTTCCTAGCCTTTTCTTAAATAAAAGTTTATTGAACATCTCCCTTGGTAAGTTATTCCAATCCCTAACTCCCCTTCCTATAAACGAATATTTGCCCCGATTTGTCCTCTTGAATTCCAGCTTTATCTTCATATCGTGATCTTTCCTACTTTTAAAGACACCACTCAAACTTTTCGTCTACTGATTTCATTCCAAGCCATCTCTCCACTGACAGCTCGGAACATACCACTTAGTCAAGCAGCTCGTCTCCTTTCCCGCAAGCCTTCCCAGCCCAAACTTTGTAACATTTTTGTAACGTTACTCTTTTGTCGGAAATCCCCCAGAACAAATCTAGCTGCTTTTCTTTGGATTTTTTCCAGTTCTTGAATCAAGTAACCCTGGTGAGGGTCCCATACACTGGAACCATACTCTACTTGGGGTCTTACCAGAGACTGATATGCCCTTTCCTTTACATTCTTAATATAACCCCTAAATACCCTCACACCATGAGTAGAGATCTGTATTTATTTACAATCATATTTATGTGATTACCCCAATTAAGATCTTTCCTTATATTAATACCTAGGTACTTACAATGATCCCCAAAAGGAACGTTCACACCAACAACGTAGTGAATAAAACTGAGAGGCCGTTTTCTATTTGTGAAACATTTTGCAGTTGCTCACAATCTTGTAACTTACACTGACTGACAGAGCAAATGCAACACCAAGAAGGAGTGGTCAGAACTTTATGCCAATTGCAGGGTAGACTGACGTCATTGAGGTATGCTCATCATGTGAAATGCGCCGCTGTGCTGCGCACGTAGCGAACGATAAATGGGACACGGCGTTGGCGAATGGCCCACTTCGTACCGTGATTTCTCAGCCGACAGTCATTGTAGAACGTGTTGTCGTGTGCCACAGGACACGTGTATAGCTAAGAATGCCAGGCCGCCGTCAACGGAGGCATTTCCAGCAGACAGACGACTTTACGAGGGGTATGGTGATCGGGCTGAGAAGGGCAGGTTGGTCGCTTCGTCAAATCGCAGCCGATACCCATAGGGATGTGTCCACGGTGCAGCGCCTGTGGCGAAGATGGTTGGCGCAGGGACATGTGGCACGTGCGAGGGGTCCAGGCGCAGCCCGAGTGACGTCAGCACGCGAGGATCGGCGCATCCGCCGCCAAGCGGTGGCAGCCCCGCACGCCACGTCAACCGCCATTCTTCAGCATGTGCAAGACACCCTGGCTGTTCCAATATCGACCAGAACAATTTCCCGTCGATTGGTTGAAGGAGGCCTGCACTCCCGGCGTCCGCTCAGAAGACTACCATTGACTCCACAGCATAGACATGCACGCCTGGCATGGTGCCGGGCTAGAGCGACTTGGATGAGGGAATGGCGGAACGTCGTGTTCTCCGATGAGTCACGCTTCTGTTCTGTCAGTGATAGTCACCGCAGACGAGTGTGGCGTCGGCGTGGAGAAAGGTCAAATCCGGCAGTAACTGTGGAGCGCCCTACCGCTAGACAACGCGGCATCATGGTTTGGGGCGCTATTGCGTATGATTCCACGTCACCTCTAGTGCGTATTCAAGGCACGTTAAATGCCCACCGCTACGTGCAGCATGTGCTGCGGCCGGTGGCACTCCCGTACCTTCAGGGGCTGCCCAATGCTCTGTTTCAGCAGGATAATGCCCGCCCACACACTGCTCGCATCTCCCAACAGGCTCTACGAGGTGTACAGATGCTTCCGTGGCCAGCGTACTCTCCGGATCTCTCACCAATCGAACACGTGTGGGATCTCATTGGACGCCGTTTGCAAACTCTGCCCCAGCCTCGTACGGACGACCAACTGTGGCAAATGGTTGACAGAGAATGGAGAACCATCCCTCAGGACACCATCCGCACTCTTATTGACTCTGTACCTCGACGTGTTTCTGCGTGCATCGCCGCTCGCGGTGGTCCTACATCCTACTGAGTCGATGCCGTGCGCATTGTGTAACCTGCATATCGGTTTGAAATAAACATCAATTATTCGTCCGTGCCGTCTCTGTTTTTCCCCCAACTTTCATCCCTTTCGAACCACTCCTTCTTGGTGTTGCATTTGCTTTGTCAGTCAGTGTATTTATTACTCTGTACAGAATAACATCATCCACAAAAAAACCTTATCTCCGATTCCACTTCTTTACTCATATCATTGATATATGTAAGAAAACATAAAGGTCCAATATTACTGCCTTCAGGAATTCCCCTCTTCATTATTACAGGGTCAGATAAAGCTTCGCCTACTCTAATTCTCTGAGTTCTATTTTCTAGAAATATAGCCACCCATTTAGTCACTCTTTGTTAAGTCCAATTGCGTTCATTTTTGCCAATAGTCTCCCATGATCTACCCCATCAAATGCCTTAGATAAGTCAATCGCGATACAGCTCATTTGACCTCCTGAATCCAGGATGTCTGCTATATCTTGCTGGAATCCTACGAGTTGAGATTCAGTGGAATAACCTTTCCTAAACCCGAACTGCTTTCTATCGAACTAGTTATTAATTTTGCAAACATGTCTAATATAATCAGAAAGAATGTTTTCTCTAAGCTTACATGCAAATCATGTCAGACTGACTGGCCTTTAATTTTCTGCTTTATGTCTATCACCCTTTCCTTTATACACAGGGGCTACTATAGCAACTCTCCATTCATTTGGTATAGCTCCTTCATGCAAACAGTAATCAAATAAGTACTTCAGATATGGTACTATATCCCAACCCACTGTCTTTAGTATATCCCTCGAAACCTTATCAATTCCAGCTGCTTTTCTAGTTTTCAGATTTGTATCTTACTGTAAATGTCATTGTTATCATAGGTGAATTTTAATACTTCTTTAGTATTAGTCACCTCCTCTATCGGGACATTATCCTTGTAACCAACAATCTTAACATACTGCTGACTGAATACTTCTGCTTTTGTAGATCCTTGCATACACACTCCCCTTGTTCATTAATTATTCCTGGAATGTCCTTCTTGGAACCTGTTTCTGCCCTATACACACCCTTCCATTTTTCACTAAAATTTTTATGACTGCCAATTATGCTTGCCATCATGTTATCCTTAGCTGTCTTCTTTGATAGATTCAGTTTCCTAGCAAATTCCTCCAATTTCTCCTTACTTCCGCAACCATTTCTAATTCTTTCCAACCTGCACCTCCGTCTTAATCTCTTTATTTCTCTGTTATAATACATTGGATCTTTACCATTCTTTACCAAATTTAAAGGTACAATGCTGTTTTCACAATCCACAGCAATTGCTTTACATCCACCCCAGAGCATGTTTACATTTTTATTTAGGCCTACCGTTTTCCACCGATCATAGTTAATTTTTGAAACTCCTTCATGCCTGTTTCATCAACCATGTGGTATTACCTAATAGTCCTAATTTTAATACCTTCCTTTCTATCACATTTATTTTTAACTACGACAAAAACAGATACGTGATCACTAATACCATCTATTATTTCGGTTTCCCTTCAGAGCTCATCTGATTTTACTAGCATCACATCCAGAATATTCTTCCCTGTACTTTGTTCCATCGCTTTTTGAATCAGCTGCCCTTCCCATATTAACTTGTTTGTCATTTGTCGGTCATCCTTCCTGTCGTTCGCATTACTTTCATAGTTGACATTTGGTAAATAGAGATCACCCGCTACATTCACGTTCCTTCCCATATCGTTTCACACATAGCTGATTATCTTATCAAATAATTCTGAATCAGCGTCAACGCTGCCCTTTCCCGGTCTGTACACTCCAAAGATAGCAAGTTGCATCTAATCTTTAGAGATGAGCCTTACGCCTAGAATTTCATGTTTGTCATCTTTAACTTTTTTGTAGTTGACAAATTCCTCTTTCACCAGAATGAATACTCCACTTCCTACCATTCCTATCCTATTTCTACGATATACACTCCTTTCCGTGAGAATATTTCTGCATCCATTATATCATTTCTCAACCAGGATTCAACTCCTATTACTATATCTTGTAATTTATCTATTAAATTAATTCTATTTCTTTCTTTGCAATACTTTTACAGTTCAGTACTAACATTTTTATGTCATCCCTCCTTGACTTCCAGATTACTGTACCCTTATCACCGATCCCCAGACCACACCGTTTCCCTGAATGTACCTGCCTATTACGCTTGTAAACAAATTTCCTAACTTATATGTACCACTGCGGTTTAAGTGAAGGCCATGTGAGCGCAGATCCCTATCTCCTACCCACCCAGTAGGATCTAGAAATCTCACACCCCCAATTTCCCACATACCCACTCCATAGTCTCATTTAAATTCCCAATCAACTTCCAGTCAGTATCGCTGCTACACAGTATTCCACTGAAAAATATCTCCGCTTCTTTATACTTCACCAGTGCTGCATTTACCAGATCCCACACATCCCCAACTATGTTGGTACTTGTACCTGCTTGCCTTACGTTGTTGGTACCAACGTGAAATACTACCACCTTTTCCTTTCCCTCCTCCTTCTCTTCTACTTTCCTCAATGTCTGCCTTAACCTAATTCCTGGATAACACTCTACCCTGGTTCCCTTTCCTCTACAAACTTTCTCCACATGTCTAAGAATGGAATCTCCATGACCAGAGCCTCAACCCTACTCACCTCATTTGATCCCCTCCCCTCCTGGTCAGCCGTATTTTTCCTCACTGCTGCAGAAGCTACTTCCTCCTCCCATTTCTCCCTCCCATGACCTTGTTCCACCTGCCTTTTTCTATTCCTTCTTTTACATTCCCCTTTCCTACCTTTTTCTTTCCTCCTACTTCCACGCTTCTCAGCAACAGTTCCCTGTTCCTCATATTTCCTCTGTTGTTCTACCTGCAGTGACTGGTACGGATTTCTCACAGACATCTGTTCTGAATTCTGATCCTAAATAGAGCCCATAGCCTGCAATACCCTTCCCCTTAAAAGATTAGACTATCTGTCTTCTACAATTCCCCCCTTTTCTTCCCATTCCTCCTCTAGACCTACTGTATCCTGTGTATTGTTTGGGGGATGCCTATTTTCCTTCCTGTCCTCTGAGAGAATTCTAATTATCTCCCTCAAACTCTCCAACTCCTTCCTCATACTCCTTAATGCCTGGCCACACCCACAGTTTCTACACTTGCACTCCAATTACTGAAAACCAAAGGAATACGCAAGAATTACACAATTATAAACTGCAGTTAAGTCTACCGTTATTACAACAGAATTCTACTAAGAGAGTTACCACAGATACTTCTACTATATTACACAAATATTTCAAAGTAATAGAATAAGCACACTAATTTCTAGTAAGATACTACAGTACACTACAATAATATTAAACTACGTTCAGACGTATCCTAATTACAACAGGTTATTACTAAGCACAAAGAGAAATGGAAATTACAGTTATAGTTTGAAATTCGCAAGAACTATTCAAAGATTACCAACAAAGCTAAATGCATAGACAGATTACTATTTTATCCTACTATGATCTAATAGATATGAAAACTGCCGTTTGGTTAAATGCTGAAGAAGCGAGAGGGATACCGTACACGAAGATACACACGAACATAAGAGGCAAAATACTATCCAATGTACCGTATCTACACTAGAGTTCTTAACTGAAATGCGGTTATGTTATTTTTACAGCTGGTGGATTATTATTATTTTCCCTACTACGCGGGACGGAGAATAAAAGTGTGCTTAAATGCTGAAAAATACGAGGTTGACTACAATAATTTATCGAATGTACGCCGGTGACTTGAACTGCAATTATTGGGATATATAAATTTGCATTGCACGCAACATAGTTTCTGTTAGACACGTAAATGAGCGAACGATGTGGGTAGATTTGGCAGTTGGAGGAATTAGGCCGAGAATTGTCTCGGTGTATTCACCATGTGAGGGTGCAGATGAGGATGAAGTTGACAAGCTTTACGAAGCATTGAGTGACATCGTAGTCAGGGTCAAAGAGCAAGGATAGGATAGCTCTAATGGGCGAGTTCAATGCGAGAGTTGGAAATAGAACTGAAGGATACGAAAGGGTGATTGGTAAATGTGGGGAAGATATGGAAGCTAATGGGAATGGTAAGCGTTTGCCGGACTTCTATGCTAGTGTGGGTTTAGCAGTCACGAATACATTCTTCGAGCATAACGCTATTCACCGCTACACATGGGAGGCTAGGGGTACCAAATCCATAATAGACTATATCTTAACAGACTTCGAATTCAGGAAGTCTATTTGGAATGTTAGGGTTTTCCGGGGATTTTTCGATGATACAGACCACTATCTGATCTGTAGTGAACAAAGTATCTCTAGGCCCAGGATAGAGAAAGTGAAATCTGTCTGCAAACGAATAAGGGTAGAAAATCTCCAGGACGTAGAAATTAGACAGAAGTGCATGGATATGATTAGTGAGAAGTTTTGAACAGTGGACAGTAAGCAGGTCCAGAATATATAGAAATAGAATGGGTGCCATACAGGAATGCTGTAGTAGACACAGCAAGGGAATACCTAGGAACAATTCTGTGTAAAGATGGGAAAAAGCGAACATCTTGTTGGATTGATGAAGTGAAAGCAGCTTGTAAATGTAAAAAGGAGGCTTATCAGAAATGGCTCCAAACAAGGGCCGATGCAGACAGGGATATGTACGTAGATGAACGAAACAGAGCGAAACAAATAGTTGTTGAATCCAAACAGAAGTCGTGGGAAGACTTTTGTAATAACCTGAAAAGACTAGGCTTGCGACGTAAACCATATAGCAAAAAAAGCAGCGTTACCTAGGAGAATAATGGACTCTATTATGGAGGGTAGGAGAAGTGGAGGGAGTCCAAGAGGACGATGGTTAGACTCAGTTTCTGACGATTTAAAGATAAGAGGTATAGAACTAAATGAGGCCACAGCACTAGTTGCAAATAGAGGCTTGCAGACTGAACGCTGAAAGGCATAACGATTTATAATGATAATGATAATGATAATGTGTGTGTGTGTGTGTGTATGCTATAGATGGATTGTAGACTACGCTTGCAATATTTTACCATGACAACTTCAAAAATGTCAAAAATTGGGGTTAGGTGTTTTTTTTTAATTTCCATTATACAATTATTAACCCTTTAAAAAATCCTACGAATTTGAGAAATTCCAGTTTCACGAAATTATGTATTATTATGCCCACGCTGAAACATATCAACGGATGATTGTGTGACCATTTTATTACTTCGAAATAAATATCCCCTCGTTGGTTGATTCTGTCGTTATATTTTCGAAAGAGCATTTTGTACTTGAGAGTTTTTCAATCACTCCTCTGATGCAAGGCAATGCATTTTCTTCAGTTTATGTACATGGCAGTAGATTTTCCTCAGGTTATCCCTGCTATTTCTAGGGTCGTTGGAGCCGCTGACGATTATTTTCGTATCGTCCGGGGGTTTAAGGCCGGATGCCCTTTCTGATACCACGTGAGTTTTCAGTTGAAAATTCCTACACGACATCGACCGGTATTCGAACTTCGGCCGTACGGATGGAAAGTCAGCAGCTATGCTTCTACGCTAATAACGCCTCCAATAGGTACAAGAGAGTGACGCTCTAAAAATATCGCTTCATTGTCCACCGAATGTAGTCTACATGTATGGTATTGTATTATATTTATATACGCTGCCTTGCGAGTGACAGCAATGAATGTACGAATTTACATTAATGAACAACTAACTATGTCGAAGACGGTTAGATGTTCAGTTCTTTGACTTGTGATACAGAAAGTCTAAAGACACACGAATAATATATATAGCCATTTCTGAAGTTCTCCCGCTGTGGGTGGAGGCGGTACCCTGTGCCTGTCGTAAAAGGTAACTAAAAGGGGCCCCAGAGACTCTTAACTGGATAGCGTGGGTTGGCGACCACGGGGCCCTCAGCTGAGTCCTGGTATTGGTTCCACTTACTTGTGCCACGCTCCTCACTTTCATCTATCCTATCCGAGCTCCTTTGGTCAACTTTTGTTCTTTTCCGACCCCGACGGTATTAGTGTTGCGAGGCCTAGGGAGTCCGTCATTTTCACGCCCTTCGTAGCCCTTGTCTTTCTTTGGCCGATACCTTCACTTTTTGTAGTGTCGGACCCTTTTCAGTTTTTCCCTCTGATTAGTGTTAATAGAGGATGGTTGCCCATTTGTACTTCCCTCCCTACTAACAGTTCTAATTTAGAGTTTCCTAGCGATTTGCTTAAGAGCTTAACATTAATTCAATCAGTTCCAGTGCTGAAGAAGTTTTGACATCTGTAATTTGATACGGTAATATAGGGAGAAGGAAAAACAAAAGTTTCACCAAAATACGCTCTTGTGAACGAGGATGCAATGTTGTCAAAGGACAACAAAAGTTGCCCAAGATAAGAAGAATAAAAATTAAGAGAGAGTGGAGCTTAGCAGTTTACGAAAAAGAGAAGCAATATTAAATGCAGTTCGAATTTGTAATCACTGTGGAGAATTTTTCGCAACTTCAATTGAATAAACGTTGTGCAGCTTATTGCTATCAATACCAATAGCCATGTTTTCTATATCTTATGCCGACGATGGGATAGGAAAAGGCTAGGAGTTGGAAGGAAGCGGCCGTGGCCTTAACTAAGGTACAGCCCCAGCATTTGCCTGGTGTGAACATGGTAAGCCACGGGAAACTTTCTTCAGGGTTGCCTACAGTGGGGTTCGAACTCACTATCTCCCGAATTCAAGCTCGCAGTTGCGCGCTCTAAAACTATGCACTGTGTGTTATTGATTCATAAATCCTATAACAGTTTGATTCGAGAAATAACTGAACGTCTCAATAATGCAGCGAAAGGTGGATTTCATGGCGGGCAAGGGGCGTAAGGATTCTGGATAGAAACCAATTCATTTTCGAGTGAGAGCTCATTCTACAAGTCATCTTAATTACTTCAACACAGGTCATCTCCATTGTCTGGTATGCGAAATGCACGTAGCGTCTACAAAATAGAGCATTACTACCAACCTGTCGATGCGAGAGTGCTGCCGCCTACGGACATTATACATGAAAACCCGTTCGTTTCAAATATTTATGTTACAGATAGGAAACTATCAGTCTCAGTCTTTGTTGATCAGCCCTTGTAACATAGCACGTGAAATTTTTAACACCTGTAATCGTTTGATATCTCTTAATTACACAATTTTAGGAGAAATAGGTTTATAATGTGATCAAAGCGGCAAAAGCAAAACGATTGGTTTACTAGTCAGTGCGCCCAACAGGTCATAATTACTATGGATTGTTAAAAATATGGAGACAACGAACGTACAAAATTAAAATAATGAAGCTTTACCTCCATACCTCTAGATGGCCATAAATACAGCAGCATTCATAGAGTTTTTCTTGGAATTTCTGGCACTTTTCACCAAAAATACTTTTCGAGGTCCTTTTTTCCACCCGAACATTTGCATTTTTTGGGAGTTGTTTATGGATAGTCGATGTTTTTCCAAATGTCCCGAGGTGCACATGGAGCTGAGGTTCTCTCAGCCTACACCAAAACGAGTACCAGTTAATTCCTGGGGACAAAGGCGGCTGGGCGTACGACTAACCACTCTATCCTATCAAGCGTTTACCTTCCACCCCTTAAAGGGTTTTGATGGCCTGTACGGAGACAACTTCGCTTTTTTAATCTTTTTGATTTTATAAACTGCGTATAGTTCTTTATTTTTGGACTGGGTTTTGAATGTTCTTCATGTTAATGTTTTAGGGAAAAGGCAGCGCGTTCTCAATATTACCAAATCCAAGAAATAACACTAATTTAGGTTCACTTGGTTACTGATCATTTGTGTTACTTTTAGGCTTGTTCTGTATCATCAATAAAAAGCACTGCTATTAGTCTGTATAACAAGAAGAAAGTCAAAAGCAGAGCTCACGATCTCCACGGGAAAATGGGAGAAACATATTCATGTATTACATTTTCGGTTCGAATCTTCGTCTTCCATAAAAGTCCCCTTTTCCCGTTCGAAGGAAATGAAAATTTTAGCTTGTATAGTTGGATTTTCGTCGTGATACGCACAACCTCTTTGTAATGTGGCAATCGCGAACTTTCACACATTGTATTTAATCTCGTAACATAATTATATATCCACAAACACATGGTATACGGTAAGAATTCAATGAATAAATTCCACGAGAAGCATAATGCCCCTTGAATTTGCACTACTCACCAAGTTAAGATATCATACATAACCTAAACTATGAGGTCGTACTTTCTCAATAACAGCTGTTTACGTAAATCCTGATGTGGTAAATTTCGAGAACAGGCTTGGAGTACACGGAAAAATAAAGATGTATCTTTCAACAGCCACAATTGTCCAAAAATGTTCTCAATTAGGCCTACTATGTAGTACGTTCACAGATACAACTCGCAACATTCGCTTAGACCGCTTCAATTGATCAGCTGATGGGCTTGGCAAGCTTTCTACAATACGCCCTGTACATCACGAAGGCAGTAGTATTAGTGAATACACCTACTCATCAACACTGATAAAACTGTACCGATGACTATCCGTAAGGGTGGACGTATACCATTGGAAGATCGAATCCTAATGTGAAATATTGTAAATTCGTTCAATGTCTGGACGTGACACTACAAGCTACAGGAACATTTTTTCAGACTACACACACAGACAAGATCAACAGCAACTACCAGGACCATATTCGAAATAAAGCGCTCTCCAGACTTCCCCTGAAAACAGCAATATCGTTTTTTAGTGCAAGAATCGTTCCTATCTTCACTTATGGGATCGATATAACGTGGAAAAACTGATCATGAACAACCTCCACAGTTTAGAAGCCGTAAAAATCGCGCTTAGGTTTCTTTCCATTAATTTGTTTTTTTTATAACTATGTACAGTTTGGTATTATAGTGTGCATATAATATGTGTAATACAGTAAGTTATATTGTTAAACTGTATGCAGGCTACACTGTAGTGTTATAAGACATGAATAGCAGGCTTTAAACCTGAGCTATACCACAGAAATAAAGACATACTACTACTAGTACTACTAATTACCGGGCGAGTTGGCCGTGCGGTTAGGAGCGCGCAGCTGTGAGCTTGCATCGGGAGATAGTGGGCTCGAATCCCACTGTCGGCGGCCCTGAAGATGGTTTTTCGTGGTTTCCCATTTTCACACCAGGTAAATGCTGGGGCTGTACCTTAATTAAGGCCACGGCTGCTTCGTTCCCATTCCTAGGCCTTTCCTATCCCATCGTCGCCATAAGACCTATCTGTGTCGGTGCGACGTAAAGCAAAATAGCAAAAAAATAGCACTGCTACTACTACTACTACTAATAATAATAATAATAATAATAATAATAATGCCGGAATGAGTGGCTCAGACGGTTGAGGCGCTGGCCTTCCGATCCCAACTTGACAGGTTCTATCCTGGCTCATTCCGGTGGTATGTGAAGGTGCTCAAATACGTCATATTCGTGTCGGTAGATTTACTGGCACGTAAAAGAACTCCTGCGGGATGAAATTCCGGCACCGACAAAAGTAGGTAGTGGGACGTAAGAATAACGCAATAATAATAATAATAATAATAATAATAATAATAATAATAATATCAAAGTATACGCGCACAAGGCTGGTCTACGAACTCGCAAAGGAGACATTCCTAATTGAGGATTTACGATTGAAATTTGACCTGACAGCTATATTTTGCTGGACGAAACTACTACAAGAGAGAGTAAAAAAATCCCGTACGGATATTTGGCTGGAATTCAATTCAATGGAGGCCGTGATGAACCAATCTTGGACAGACATGAATCAAAAGCTCCGGTGCGGTGCATGGCTACCACTATGAAAATAATATATAGGATGAAAGGGCACTATCAACTTGACCCAGGATGTATCTGTGAACTATATGGCCTTTTCCGTGGGAGATACCACATTCTAGAATGTAGAAAAAGAGATTAACCAGTTATTCACCAAAGATTAAAATGTAATGTAACTGTAATCATCATCATATTATACTGGGCACAGTTTGTGGGCATTTGATTAAATAATTAAAATTAATTCGTTTTCGAAAACCGAAGACAGGATTACAACACTGCGCTATGGTAATGAGTTGATCTCTAAAAAATATTCCTCTATTTATATTTTACAAGTGTATTCAAATGTATCCAAGTTAATGGCATTATAACATCTGATATTTAACCATGCAGTAAGTAATAATATAAATGATTCCAAAATGCATATTTTGAAACATTTCTTTACTCAGTGGTGGTTCTCTGAATGAAAGTGAAGCTAGTGAAAATCATTTGCACTGGTTTTGTCACGCTAACAGACATAAATAACCTAGAGACCAAGAAATACTAGGTTGCCTTCGTGTTATCACCTGAATGAATACACAAACTGTAAATTATAACTGCCATGAGGTAGATATATATGTTATAATAATTATAAGTTAGAAGATAACTTACTGATGCCAATTCCACGTTTTCGCCGAAGGACTTCACTATGCAAAACACTGTGCAGAGACATATTGCTAACTTGGTTGACCAGCTGGTGAAACTATAGCACGAAAAGAGAAGATCTTACTAAATGCCACGTGAAAGAAAGCTAACCAAAATGGGAGAACTTAAACTGAAAAAGACTTACATAATAGTCTTCATGGCACTTCATAGTAACGATGATTTTGTGATAAAATCAGGGTCATAATCATATTGACGAACACACCTTTCTGTTATTACTCTTGAACCAATTGAACTACACTCCATGCTTCAGTAAACATCACTATAATGACAGTAAGAAGCGACAGCCAGTTGAAGGAAACGCTGTGCTCTGAATGGTACCTTAGCACAATTAAAAAAAGACCTCAAAAATATTATCTTTATTTCGATAAACACCTATACGGGGATTGGATGTCATCTTTGATGTCCCCATGTAACAATGCTGTAACCCTTACAGCAAAGAACTTCGGGGTTAGAAATAGAATGCTAAGAGAGCACAACGGTAACTTTTAGTTCCATATCTTTAGTTGAATATCCATGCTTGAACAACGCCTCCGCACGGGTTTTCAGACACTAAGGACAAAATCGTAAAAAATTACGTGAACTTAATACAAGGTTCCAAAGACGTTACAAAAGTATATTCACGTGTGGAGCCACAGATTTCCATTCCACAACTAACGAGGTCGCCGACTCGGGCGCTGGAAGTGAGGCCGCGCCCACCGTTTGCCGTGATGGCCTTAGAAGTAAAAACAGGAGGCTTAGTTAATGTTTCAATGAGTGCTCTGAATTAGTGTCTGATACTAGAGAAATATTGTGAAGTATATGAATACAGTTGCATATATTTAGTCATATTATAATAATGAACGCGTAAACGTTGTATACTGAAGGTGCTTAAACTATTTTAACGATTCTGGAGATTTATTCGTCACGTCTTTAAGGTTAGCGAGGAGACATCTTGATTGCCAAAGAAGATAAGCTGAAAGATATACCGCTGTAAATATTGAAATATCAATTGTGTTTTAATAACACTATGTCATATAAAAAACAGCCCAAGGATTTGGAAGAGTGCAATACCTGTCGTAAGCCCTTTTCCGATAACGATAGAGTTCAGTTGAATGCGAAATTTGCAATTCTTGGTCTCACTGGAAGTGCTGTATGACCAAAGGTGAGTTTGATCAGTTAATTAGAGACAAATGTAAACTCACCTGGTTATGTGACATGTGCAAGATAAAAATAATAGGCTCCATGGAAAATACAATCCAACAACTAACTCAGAAAATGGACATTATATTAGAGCATGTGATGAAGAATGACTCTAATATTCAGGAAATAATTAGACGCACTATCCTAGAGGAAATGGAAAAATCCTCGATAAAACCAAACCCAACTGTAATAGAGGACTCAAAGTCAAACGCCGATTTGATGTCAAATGATCGTCTTAAACGACCCGAATGTTTGAGAAACACTACAACATCCTCGTACAACAAAAATAATCGTTCATCTCAAATCAGTCAACTCAAACCAATCAACACGTCTCGTACTGGCATGGACGTGATAATTCCGGAAAAATCCCAAGAATCTCATAAACCTGAAAATGACATAATGGAAAACGCTAATCAACTCTGGACCGTGGCCCAATCCAAAAGAGAAAAAAAAAACACCGCACACAGGCAGTAATTGGAATAAAAAGAATTTTCTTGCAGCCAGTGGCCATATAAGTAAATACAATATCTTTCCACTTATTGTCACCAAATTTATTTGCACTGTTAATTGTCATGTCCATTATTCATTGGCAAGCTGGGCGATCGCTTGTTGCCTACGCTTGCACTGTAAGATATGATATTTCTTGCAGTGTTGGTCACAGAGTCTGCACACGCAATCCGGGCCTGGTTCATGGTAATTCAATGTCTGGCATACTTTATGATGAAACCCATGTATGGCAAACCTCGTAACTGTATGCCGTAAGTCATATCCTGTGCGTGCCCATTCACGATTGATCATGGCGTCTATCCCGTAGAAATCCATCCCAATATCTGCTCCTCTTTCTTCTGGGCCGATGACCTTCGATGTTAGGCCCCTTAAAACAACAAGCAGCAAGCTCTTTTTTCTTTCAGTTCTTGTAAGAGTTCCCGATAATTTTTTGTGGAATAAAGGAAGATGAGGGCGGATTACAAGCAGCTGACAAAACTGCGTGGCTATACGTGGGAAAAGTAAAGAATAATATCACTACAGTTAAAGTCAAGTCGTACCTCATCAAAAACGGAATTGAAGGTCAAATAGTGTGTGAAGAATTGAAGACGCTTGGCGAAAAGAAAGCCTTCAAAATTGGTGTTCCTTTCACTCATTAGGAAGAAATATCGGACTCACATTTCTGGCCTAAAGGAATACTAGTGAGACGTTTTCGTTTCTCACGGAGAAGAAATGAAGGGGCATCCCTAGAGTAAAACAAAGGCTGTCAAGATAATATTATGGAATGCAAAAGGGCTGAAAAATGCACTTTCACTGATACCACATGAATCGATAAAACAAGCAGATGCATTGATAATTACAGAGACCTTCCTACTTCAACCAATAGACATTCCAGACTTTTACGGAATTCATGCTCTCGCAAAACAAACTGAAAGCAGACCAGAAGGGGGAGTTTCATGGCTTCTGATTGGTAAATTAACATACAAAGAGGACAATATGGTAATAGTAAAAACAACGGACATCTACATAATTGGCGTTTATATTAGTCTGAAGGTTCATCAGGGGACGTCAGAGAGAAACTCTCCACAGCTATCTCAAAAACAAACAATAACACCAACATTATCATAGCGGGTGATCTAAATTGTCGTGTTGACAAACCACTTCGAAAATCCGATCTTGTGCTCGAAATGCTAACAGAAGAAGGCTATAATCTAATAAATAAGAGAGAAGACCTACTTTGCATACTGATCTTGTTTTCTATAAAAAGGGTAGAATCGTCATAAAAAATCGAGGACTGTGGACCACAGGTGCAGCTCCGATAACAAAACATATACAAATTGCAACAGATATTATTCTCCATTGTCCACAACAAACACCAACATTAAGCAATAACAAGATAAAGTATTCCAGAAGAATAGATACAAGAACTCTCAATCATGAAGAAATTGTCACCTTGCAACTGAAGGACATATAGATAAAACACTACAAATTGTAACTGACCAACTACACAGAAACGAATAGCTCAACCTTGGTTCGACGAAGTGTGTTATCTCAAACGAAAGAAAACCCTAGAACAGCTACACATTGCCCGCGCTGTTGGCTCAGACAATTATCTTCATCTTTATGCTCAAGGCAGAAGAGAGTACAAACAGCTTCTAAATTTCAAGAGATCTAAATATTTGGAAGCCGAAGTAAAGAAACTAGCTTCAGCGGCAAAAAATGACTTATTTATAGTCCTTCGAAAAAATATCGTTTCAAGGTCTCAAGAAATCCCTATGGATAAATGCGAAGAACACTTCAGAGGCGTTTTGCATCTGGAAAATAAAACTCAGGCATTCCCTGCAATCAATACGACTTCAGACGTAAATATAATCCAGGTTACACTTGACGAAGTCAGAGTAACTATAAATCAGTCGAAAATCAAGAAAGCTCCGGGCCCAGATGGTATTCATACAGAACATCTCAAAGAAACTCAAGAAATTTTACTGCCTTTCTGAACGAACTTATTCAATGCCTGCCTATAATCTGGAACTATACCCAAGGAATGGAGGAGATTATCAGTGAAAATCCTATACAAGGGTAAAGGACAGACTAATGTTCCCAATTCTTATAGAGGCATTGCATTGGCAAATAACATCTTCAAAATATTTATGAAGATCCTTAAAATAAATTACAATATTCTGTAATAATCCCGGAATGCCAATTTGGATTTATGTCCGGAAGAAGCACAATTCACGCTGTAAAATATCTGTTAGAGGATGTAGAGGAAGCATTAAGATTACCCAAAGGAAAGTATTATGCAGTTTTCGTGGATTTCACGAAGGCTTTTGACTCGGTAAATCGAGAAATTCTCCTAACGAAGATCAAAAATATGATCAGTGAAGCTCATCCCCGTATTACATTGCTAAATAATATCTTGATGGTGAACTACATAGAGATTGAAGATGGAGTCAACATTTCGGATCTGATCAGACAAACGAATGGAGTACTGCAGGGTGATCCGATGAGCTCTTTACTGTTCAACATTCAACATTACCACTGCGGACATTATGAATATAGTAAAATCTTCACCCGACACGACAGTTATCCTCTACGTAGATGACATGGTACTATGATCATCAAACAAAGACAGCTTACAAGCCACCTTATTAAAGTTAGGAAAGCGGGTTAATGAAAATCAGCTCATGAAGACTGACCAAATGACCTTTAGAAAAGGAGGGAGATCTTCAGCAAAGGACGCTCTTTCTTTATCTAACAACAACCTAATAACAGTCAACAAATTTAAGTACTTAGGAATAACTCTTCAAACCACAGCACTGTCTTTTAGTTACCATACAGAAGAAAGAACTGCGACAGCGCTAAGGGCCATCTTCAAGATAAAAGATATCGCAGCCCTATCTTTACCTACGGCAAATAATGTTATTCCACACAGTAATGTCACCTGTCTTGACTTGCGGATTAGAATTAATTTGGGATCATCTAAACTCAGAGATCTTGAAAGGATAGATAAAGTAAAAGCGCGTTTTCTTAAATGTACTTGACGAGTTGGAAAATCGGCTCCATCACATCTAGTATATGAATTGGCTAAAGAAACATTTTACATTCAGGACCTCAGAACACGACTCCATCTGCCATCAACTGGAATATACAATGAACTTCTACGCAGAAGGGAAGAAAAGAAAAAGGAAACTGACCCAGACTTTTATACCTCAGATGCCATGTTGGTGAGAAACTGGACCAAAAAAAAAAATCAAGATCAAAGACACATCATAACACGCCTCTCCCATTCATGGTTTTCACCACAAGATATGCACGACTTGCAACAAGAGAATCATGCCAGTAAGTGAATATTGTAAATCCCAATGCCCATTCGGGCACCCCTTTCTACTTTTGTCTAGCGCCTGACACTCAGGAGCCGTCATCGGTTATATTCGATGTCACTCGGCTCGTAGTGCCGAACGCATTGTGTCGTCACAAGTCCCGCTCATCTTTCATTCTTTGAAAATCTTTGAGTGAAATAATTTAGCTAGTGTATTATTTAATTCTATCGTGTCGTCACAAGTAATTAATTAAGGTAGTGTATGAAATTTAATTCTAAAATAGAGGTGTGTGCAGTATCTTCTACCGGTACATCCTATAATTATACACAAGTCTTTCTTTCTTTTCTTGCAGTGTATGCATTCCCGAATATCCCGCGCGGAAAGATGCTCGCTCCCAATATGTAGCGTGCGGTAGTCAGATGAAGTTCGTAAAAACGTGGATTGAAGTTTTTTCTTTGAGAAATTTGGAGTGAAATTATTAAGCTAGTCAGTAATGAATAACTTTGTGTGCACAGTATGTTCTACATCTTTTAATTATAGAAAAAACTTGAATCGTCATTTTCAGACGAAGCATTCAGGTGATGCAGTGAAATTTACATGTGACTTCTGCAGTTTCAGCACTCATAATAAGTACAATTTAAAGTGTCATCTAAGTGCGAAGCACGTAAATCCACGCACAGACAGTGTATTAGTGAAAGTAAGATGTCCAATTTGTTCAGAGTTACTGGACTCAAGAACTGATGCGGTGCAACATTATACGAACAATCATGACATTTCTATTTCACACGAGACTCTGGAATTCTCCAGTAGTGAGGAGTTTTACAGCTGGAAGGCGAACACTGAGAAATACCATGTCTGTGAGTACGTCACATGGCGCTCTAAATATGTAAAATTGACGGTTCTACAAAAATGTCTTTTGTTTGTCATCGCGATGGTTATTTTAGGACTAAGGGGCAGAACATACGGCATGATAAAATTTTGGGAACAAATAAAATAAACGGCCATTGTCCATCGAAAATAGATGTTACATTCAGCTCATCAGGAAAAACAGTTGCTAATTTCTGCAAAACCCATGTCGGTCACCAACCAGAACTGGGTCGTCTGAGGCTGACAAAATTAGAGAGGGAAGATATAGCAAGTAAAATAGCCATGAAAATTCCCTTTGATAAAATTCTTGATGATGTTCGATTTTCTATAGGTTGTTCAGATATAGATCGCATACATCTTCTCACCAGGAAAGATCTGTTTAACATCGAACAACAGTATAATTTAAAATCTGAGGCAGTACGGCATCGAAATGATTGCATGAGTGTTGAAGCTTGGATCCGTGAAGTGGATACACTAGGAGATGTAGTGCGTTTCTACAAGGCACAAAGCATTCCTTCCTCGAATTCGCAGTTAAACATAGAGGACTTCGTGTTGATTCTTATGAACGAATCACAAAGGGAAATGCTTGAAAAATATGGTTCTAACTGCATTTGCCTGGATAGCACACACGGGATGAATTCATATGGATTTGAACTGACTACACTGCTAGTTATCGACGAAAAATGCCAAGGTTTCCCGTGTGCTTTCATGCTGAGTAACAGGTCTGACACGACAGTCATGGAAATATTCATGTCGGTTTTGAGAGAGGCTATGTCTCAAAAACTTGAGCCTAAAGTTTTCATGTCGGACATGGCGGAATCATTCTACAATGCCTGGATGAAAGTAATGCTTCCTCCCAAGTTTCGACTTTTCTGTTCCTGGCATGTTGACCGCGCGTGGAGAAAACAATCTTAGTAAAATTAAAGGAAGGGAAAAGGAGGCTGAAACTTACAAGATATTAAGGATTCTGCTAGAAGAGAAAGATTCGGATGCATTTTCGAGGATGTTAAATCAGGCATTAACTGATTTAAAAAGTGACCCGGACACTCTGGAATTTGCCCTGTATTTCGAGCTGCATTATAAACACTGTGCTTCCAGTTGGGCGTATTGCCATCGCCTCCATGGAGGTCTCAATACCAACATGCATTTGGAGCGAATGCATGGAATTATCAAGCACATTTATATGGGCGGGAAGAACCCGAAAAGGTTGGACATAACCATCGATATCCTGATGCGGTTCATAAGAGATAAACTTTTTGAGCGTCTCATTTACTTACACAGAGGTAAAGTAACAAGTAAACTGTCTGAGATAAAACGCGGACATACGAAAGCACTGTCTCTTTCATCAGAAAATGTTATCTACGATGGTGACTTGTGGAGAGTACCATCTGCCAATAGGCATGAAATATACGAAATTAGGAAAACAGATGAAAGAGACTGCAAGTGTAATTTAACATGCAGTGAATGTGAAGTCTGCATTCATGCATATATATGTAGCTGTCACGAGTCAGCCATCAAATTCAATATGTGTAAGCATATCCATCTGATAGCAATGCAGTCTGCTGAAGAAAAAAATACAGACAATTCCAGCACAGAAAATGACCTTGTTATTCAGGAACGCCCATCTAAAGAGGAAGAAGAAAGACTCATAAATGAGATTCGCAATCCGCTGAAGAAAAATTCGGATAACGATGTACAACAAAGAAAAAGAAAACTTAGAGAAATGTTCGAACAAATTCATGCAGAAGTTGAGGATATTGAAGATTCTGAAATTGCTGAGAAACACCTTCAACCTATAATACCTACAATACGGGCCCGGAAATCCATGACGGCACACAACACATCGTCTACACACATGCCATCTTCTTCTAAAAGAATAAATTTCGAACCGCAAAGAAGATTATTCTCCACTTAAAAAAGACCTTATCAAAGAACAGCCTCATCATTGTCAAGACCTACTGTAGACGAGCAAGAAGTAATCTGTGCAAATTTATTACTCCGCTAAACTACATACCACAGCCATGTAATAAATATATGTAGTTGTATCTTCCCTAGTTTGTTCCACAGTGATATGTTTCTCATCTTTCGGATAATATAAATAGAAATCTCTTTGTTTACTGTATTTTATTAGTTAACATTTTGAGTGTGAACAATAAGTTATTTACAGAATATGTGCAATATGATAGGTGACATTGAAAACTGAACTATAAGTGTTGAAACTGTGGTCATAAGTCGTTCTACAGGATTGAGCGTGAACAATAAGTCATTTACAGAATCTGTGCAAAATATGTCAAGTGATATTAGGAACTAAACTATAACTGGGATAAAGATCGTTCGACAGGAACTATAAAATGAGTTTCAGCAATCCTATTCCCGGCGCTTCTGGAGATGTAGAACGAATTTGGTAAGCCTACTTTTATGATAAATAATTTTCCAGTATATGTACAGTCCATATACAGTTGTAAGAGGAAGACGTCTCATCCTAGCAAAGAAAAGTTAAACGTTTTATCAGCTCGTTCCCCTTACAATATTATATGGGCCTCCATTATAACGATATGATATGAATATTTGTAAATAGGTATGCCTTTCATAATAATATTAGCAACTAATTTTCTCTTAATATGTTAGAAATAACAAGTACCATTAGAACCCGTTATAAAATGGGCACGCAATAGCATTGTCATTCTGTTCACAATGCACTCAACTTGAAGGAAGTGTTAATCCTTAGTTTTGAAACGCTCAAGCAGAGGGAGGATGTGGCTAAATATCGGGCGACGACGACCATGCACGAACTTAGCCGATGATGGCTCCTGAATGTCAGGCGCTAGACAAAAGTCCCCTTTCTAATAACAATAAATAAAGCATAACCTTAATGGAATATCCAACAGTTAGATGAAAGTTGTGTCATGTTAAGTGATCAGATGCCTCCGCGTGCCATAGCTTACCTCATGGTATACTCAAGTTTAGGTGAATGTAATTTAACTCAATTCGAGAGCTAAGTATGGTTGTGTCGCAGCATAGTGCCGTCACAAATTTTCTTAGAAATACTGTAGGCCTACTAGCTCTAGGAAAATGTCAATCAGGGAAGTTCGACAATACAGCATAAAGTGGGGTCAAGACAATATTTTACGGTTGCTATAGATTTGAAAAGGATCCTACTTTCATTTAACAGTAATGAGTAATTTTTATAATGGTGCTACGAAATTGCACAACTTCGGTATAGCCTACCCCATACACTTAAAAAGAAATAATTTTGAATCCTGTAACAAACACAAGATATGGTTTTAGTCTTTCAATCATATTGCCATGGGAGTTATGGTAAGTTACGTGTTGACAATGCTACGTTGATATTTTGAAAGTTTATTTATATTTCCATCATTATTTAAACTGTGATCACTTTTTTTTTTTTACATTTATTCACCGCCGTCGGCAGTGTATTTCTTTAACTTATGCAATCTACCGCCATTTGGCGTGATGACAAAACACAGAGGACTGGAAGGCCTCACTTTCCTCCAATTCTCAGACATATAAGTTTCCGAGTTAGGTAATATTTAGAAAACTGTATGTGTGGTACTAGTGTAAGATTCCTCAAAAATAAGGGGAAATCAAGAATCTTGGTCAAGAAGGCATTCATGACTTCATTAAATTCAAATTTAGATATTTGCTGTAGATTTACATCTGCAGTGAGTTAGCGAACAGGACTCTTCGTACATAATAGAGAAGAAAGATAAGTGCTCATGAACCGTACTTAATAAAAAAATGAGGACTGTGCTTCTAGCTAGTTTCTCATAAGAGGATAGGAACATGCGTATGATGATGATGATGATGATGATGATGATGGCGGTCGGTATGAGTAGATCTGGTAGTAGAGCGCTGGTTTTCTATGCCAAAGACATCGAGTTCGGTCCTGGTTCAATCCAATAAAGTTTGATGCTGCTCTAATATGCCAGTCTCGTAGTAGCAAATGTACAGATAAAACATAAAAAGAGTAAAGATAGGAATACCAAGAGAGAATTTATACCTGTCTTAGAAAGAAGGAAAGTTAAAGAACATGAAAAAAGTTTCGTGACAAAATTGAATAGAGGAGGATAAAAGTAAAGCGTAAATGTCAAGTGAATGAAGATAGTTTTAAAAGAATTGCCAAGGAAACTACTGGAGTCAAAAGAAAAACGAATTAGAAAGAAATTTATCACAGAGACCATGCTTAATAAGGTAGAACAAGAATGTTAATGGAAGAGTGTGTAAACCCAGAAAGGGAAAACAAATTACATAAAGTTAATCAGTGAATAAAAACGAGAAACAGAGAGAAGCTAGTGTCTCTGAAGACCATGAATGTACCGTATGTGATAAAACAATCAACACTAAAATACTATTTAATTGCGTTGGTACGTGATTATGTGTTAAAGATGTGTCATCTGTCTTGAAAAATGAGGGCTGATTGCAAAAACGGTGTTTAGACGATGTCTACGGTTAAACAATGTCTAATTACGGCTGCCGCATTGCAGAGATGTTATTTATGATTTAGACAGGGTCTAAAACCGATGTTCAAGCGGCCATGTTTAAACACTGCCGAGAACACTGTCTAACCTCGAATGTGAGGAGTCAATCACAATGAGAGGTTATGTAGCATGAAACATATTATTCGTATTATCATCTTGAGACGATTCCGGGAAGAAAGGTGAGTCCGACGGCCTTTCTGTGGGTCGTCTTCTGCGAAATAGCAGCAATTCATTTTAAATGTACGGGGAGGTACCGGTACAGCTTAAAATAGGATTTCGCTTTTCAAGAGACTTGTTTCTTGAGACTGACAAAGGGACAGTCCGGTAACTGTCAACTTGACTACAATTCTTGGCAACCGATATATTTTATTATATATGGGATAATTCCATGGAATTATAGATCACTTCGACTACGTACATATCAGAATTACTTGTCCCGATTGTCAGAGGGCTGTCACATACTGTACATTAACCGGGAGGGATTGTTATATTTACTGCCAATAATAGTGACAACTGAAAAGTAGGTTGTGTGTGGTTTTCCTTTTTTTTGATAATCATCGCGTTAATTCAGATAAGTTTTCGACAACTATAAGATAGGAAAAGGCAAGGACTTAGAGACGGTGGCCCTAATAACAGCCCTGGTATTTGCCTGGTGTAAAGATTGGGAACTACTGTACGGAAAACAATCTTCAGGGCTGCCGATGATGCGTTTCGAACTTATGATCTCCAGAATGCAAGCTACATCTATATGGCCCGTACAACTCATTCGGTTACATAGTACTATTGTTTCATCTTCTCTTCGCCGAAGACCCCCTGTGGGTGGGGGCAGTAGAATAACACCCACGGTATCCCCTGCCTGTCGTAAGAGGCGACTAAAAGGGGCCCCAAGGGCTCTGAACTTTGGAGCGTGGGTTGGCGACCACGGCGCCCTCAGCTGAGTCCTGGAACTGCTTCCACTTACTTGTGCCAGGCTCCTCACTGTCATCTATCCTATTCGTCCTCTCTTGGTCAACTCTTGTTCTTTTCCGACCCCGACGCTATTAGGTTTGCGAGGGCTAGGGAGTCTTTCATTTTCACGCCCTTCGTGGCCCTTGTCTTTCTTTGACCGATATATTCATTTTTCGAAGTGTCGGATCCCTTCCACTTTTCCCTCTGATTAGTGTTATATAGAGGATGGTTGCCTAGTTGTACTTCCTCTTAAAACAATAATCACCACCACCTCTTCGCCGAAGCTATTAGTTTACACTCATCGTAACAACACTATAATCAAAGCTACACTTCCTCGTACAGTGACGTGTCGCTTTAGTGTCGATAATATTATGAGATTTAATTTCCACCGAAAGCGATATTCTTATTTGTGAGCAAGTCATGCTCATGCTTAGCCACATTTGTGTAATGTGTAGGAAGACAAAAGCTGACTAGCGTTCGGTGCACGCACGGACGAATGTCATTGGTTGCGACAAGCAAAGAGTTGCATGAAAAATATTTCTATCTGCATTTTCGAACCAATATTGAAACTTTAAACGATGTCTCGTGAAACACCGGCTGAACATTGTTTATTCAATGGAAGGCTGGGCACATTTTAAACATTGTTTATGTAGACGTTGTCTAAGGCTTAAAAAACTAGTCATCTTTTCTGCAATCGGCCCTGATTGTTTCAACATGCCCCACATGTAGGCATCTGGGGCTGTGAGGTCAGGGAGGGTACGGGAATGGAGTTCTATGAGAAATGAATTGATCTCCGAAGTGTGTTGCAGAAGGATAAGGGACTGCTCCGCTGTAGGGACTGTAGTTCCATGTTGCTGCATCCATTGTCTTAGGTTTGCGTTTCTGGCGCGACAAAAATGGGGTTATAATGAAGTCTCCGTGAACTACCTGGTTCACTTGAATAGGCATGCAAATCCACCCAGCCCTTTAAACATCTCTGAAATCGATGGTCGTCGTAGACTACGTTTTGGGAACTGTAACACCTGTTGGGGAAGTCGTTCATGATTTTCATTAATGGTTTTATCTGCAACTACAGTGCGTGTGCAGCGATAATAATCAGTTTAAGGGCTATATATCACTTACAAATCTATAAGGGTTTTGTACGTACATTTCTCAGAATTAAAAATACTGTATATATTTCTGTATCCGCCGTATCTACAGTAAAAAGGAAATACATTTTTTAATTTTCCGTCATATCTCTCTGTATGTATGAATGAACGCGCACCACGAGAAAATAGCTGAACAGAATTTAATGAAAATAGATATGTAAAATCGGGAAGTAAGGCACTATAATCTAAAATATGAATAATTTAATCCAGGCTGGGTGAAATGATAATTTAGAAGAGGGCCTGAAATTTAATTGTCAAGTGTCTATGTTAGTCCGCCTCTGTGGTGTAGCGGTTAGTGTGGTTACCTGCCACCCCCGGAAGCCCGGGTTCGATTCCAGGTTCTGCCACGAAATTTGAAAAGTGGTACGAGGGCTGGAACGGGGTCCACTCAGCCTCGGGAGGTCAACTGAGTAGAGGTGGATTCGATTCCCACCTCAGCCATCCTGGAAGTGGTTTTCCGCGGTTTCCCACTTCTCCCCCAGGCAAATGGCGGGATGGTACCTAACTTAAGGCCACGGCTGCTTCCTTCCCTCTTCCTTGTCTATCCCTTCCAATCCCCCCGCAAAGCCCCTGTTCAGCATAGCAGGTGAGGCCGCTGGGCGAGGTTTTGGTCATCCTCTCCAGTTGTATCCCCCGACCCAGAGTCTGAAGCTCCAGGACACTGCCCTTGAGGCGGTAGATGTGGGATCTCTCGCTGAGTCCGAGGAAACAACCGACCCTGGAGGGCAAACAGGTAAAGAACGAGAAGTAGTGTCTATGTTATTAGTCGTGGTATCGATAAACGTTACATAACAAAAGTTATAGAGCATGCAGTTTCTGATCATTTATTTTGTATACAGTTTTACCGTAAAGACTATGTTAACATAGTCCATACCAACGTTGAGCCATGAGTAAATGGCTGAACAAAATTTAATGAAAATATGTATGAAAAGTCGAAGAATAAGGCACTCCAGCCTAGGCTATTAATAATTTTATTCACACTGTATGAAATGGTAGGTTACGGTAAGGTTTAAAAATTAATACTCAAATATGTATGTTATTAGTGGTCCTATCGATAAATAATACATAGTCTAACAAAAGTTACAAAGAATATAATTTCCGGTCATTGATGTCTTATACAGTTTTACTGTATCGGTTATGATAACAGTGATACTCGTGAATTTAAACTTTTATTGTTTAGTTCTGTCAACGCCGATCATCGCTAACATGGAAATATTGTTCAGTCATGCGATGGTGGTGGTTTTTGTCGCGATTGTCTTCGTGGTCGTCATCCCATATCGACAAGGAAAAATATGTAGATGACTATCAGAACGAGAAAAAATCGTACAGGAAGTATCACTTAAAAAGTAAGAAAAGAAGGAGTAATGAAAGTAAGAAGGACTCCCTTTAGATGGAATGCCCTGATATCATAGAGTTGGAAGGGTAAATGTGAAGGTATACGATATCGAAACCCATGAAAATGATCAAAAAAATATTACATTGACAATTCTTCGTTGTGAAGTTCTTTGTCTCCCCTGCTGCCACTCATCTCCGAAAGATGGCATTACTGCTACATGTCACGTGAGATAAGAGAGGTGATGGTGGTGGTGATTATTGTTTTAAGACGAAGTACGGGTAGGCAACCATCCTATATTAACACTAATCAGACGAAAAACATGGAAGGAATACGACACTTTGAAAAATGAAGGTATCAGACAAAGAAAGACAAGGGCCACGTAGCGCGAGAAAATGAAAGACTGACTAGTCTTCAACTGTTCTAATGCTGTAGGAGTCGGAAAGGAACAAGAGTTCGCCAAGAGAGGTCGGATAGGAAAGATGAAAGTGAGGAGTCTGGTAGAAGTAAGTTGAAGCAATACCAGAACTCAACTAAGGGCTCCGTGTTTCCAGCCCATGCTCTCAAATTAAGATCCGCTGGACCCCTTTTAGTCGCCTCTTACGACAGGCAGGGGGTACAATGGGTGTTTTCCTACCGCCCCCACCCATTGGGTGGGGACAGATGGGTGGGGGACAGTGGGAGGTGAGCTAAGAGGGTTACCTACTCGAGCAGAACAGCCTGCCTGAATATTGGCGGGAAGTAGCTGGGGAGTCAGATAACTTTCTTCTTTAGCATGCCATTCCTCTGGTTCATATTTGAGGGGTTCGGGTGTAAAACATGGTAACTGACATTTTAGTACTTTGGAGTTACCGGGAAGGCAAACATTTACAAAAATACAAATAACTACACATTTAGAACAGTCAGCAATTTAATATTCGTCTTACTGTTTAATTGAACTTTGCATAAGGCAATGCTAGTATTATCAATCTTATAATATTTTTATTTTTTACTATTTGAAAACACCAATATCAACCAGTACAAAACACTGAAAGTGGTAGATACCATGTTATACATGCTTGTGGTATACACATATCAGAACTACTATTTGCTTGCATCTATGATATAGGGTTCCTTGCTTAGAACTGGAAGAGTGCATCTGAAAATCATAATTTCCCATATGCAAAACGTTCTGAAAAATGTCCCTTCTGCCGTCATAACTGAATATCTGAAGGCATGTTTTCTTGCAGTTACAGCCAGGACCTGGTTGACGACTTTTCGCCTCTTGCTTCTGCTCGTTTCTGCAGGTAAGGTGGACCTTTGTTACGATCTTTTTAACTTTTTTTGCTGATCCAAACCGGTTTCTTTTTTTCTCCCACATCTTTCTTCTCTAGCGCCCGTGTCATCAGTGGCAGGATCATCACAGAAAAATAAATTAAACCTTTATCAACAACAATTTTACAATTAAAAATTAATTAAAATGTTTTCTCAATAAAAAACTTAATTTCAAACCTGCACAAAATTGTGTGCAATCTATCCTCCTTTTTCGGAATGTAATATGGTCACAGCGTGCAAGAATACCATGGCATCTATAATAGAAGTAGATACCCCAATGCATGTACAACATGGTAATTTCAGCAGAAACCAATACATACTTGCAAGCGGGAAAAGTGAGGTTATAAAATCTTCTTACCTCATTTTGGACATTAACAGTGTACTGTGAATTTCCATTTTCCTCTGTTTGATAGGCTGGGTCCTTATCAGAAACATCACGGTCCTCACTATAAGCTGTTCAAGCATTGCAGCATTGCACACTTCCTTTTCCCTATCAAACTCCAACTTCCTGCTAGCAGCCATTTTGTCTCATATACCATGTTTTACATGCATTGGTTTGGAGTTACCAGGAAAAATAAGACTGTTTACTCTGCCCGTTTAAGCCACGACTAACACATTAGAGACGCGAGACACCCTCAGGGGTGCTCAGTAAGGGATTGACATGTTCCATAAAAGAAATGGTGTGGATTAAGGAGATGGGCAGATGTCAGTAAATAATGAACTATCGAAATACAAATTAATGGTGGATGATTTATTATAAAATAATTCCGTCCTTCTAAGAATTATGATTTTATGTGATGATCACTAAAATTTTTAATTTTACGTTAACTTTTGCAGTAAATCCAAAAATTAAAGCAAATGGGATGGTACATGTTAATAAATTCGTATTAATTCTGACAAATCGAATATTATTTTGAATGTTAAATTTGATTTTGTTTAGAGAATGATGCTCGTACGCATGTTAAATCATGCTGGAAAATCTCGAACAAGATTTTAAATGCTTAAGTTACATGACTGGTCAAAAAGATGAAAAAAAAAAAAAAAAAAAAAATTCTGTCACTTAATTTCACTTCTTCTCCAATTTAACTCGACCTTTCAGTGATTATCTGTTCATCGTAATCTCAGAATACACGTGACTTACGTGATAAAAGTAAGCAAGAAAAAAAATTAAATTAAATTAAATCTTTAACCATGTGTCATGACCTTAACACAACGCCGAAACTCAGAACAACGATGGTAACACACACGTCAATAATTCACAATAAAAATAAAATCAGTCAACCTGTGGAAATAACAAAATAAAATGCACGTAATAAGTCTCCCGTTACCAACATCCACCAAGGAAAGAATTGTAACCAACTACAACTAAGGGTACTATTTTACAAATATACACACACGTCCACACGTTATCCGTCCATTTCATGGAAATGGAAGGCTCCCATAAATAATGGTTTGCACCTATAAGTAATCCATCCGATACAAATAGTCTGGGTAATGGTGACTAATAATATCGTCAATATCTGCATCGAACTCAGGACGTTACCAAAATTTATCCAATATGGAGGAATTGAGTAATATTATACAGCTACGATTTTGATATTATTGCGATGACTCTCATCCAGTATGACAAAAAGGCTCTAACCATCTCATACACTCAATTTTATTTTGTAGGAAGACATGTGGTTTACCTCGTGGTTCAATAATATTTTATGAAGACGCTATCGCCTATAGTTCTCTCACGACCGAGCTCGATAGCTGCAGTCGCTTAAGTGCGACCAGTATCCAGTATTCGGGAGATAGTAGGTTCGAACCCCACTGCCGGCAGCCCTGAAAATGGTTTTCCGTGGTTTCCCATTTTCACACCAGGCAAATGCTGGGGCTGTACCTTAATTAAGGCCACGGCCGCTTCCTTCCCACTCCTAGCCCTTCCTTGTCCCATCGTCGCCATAAGACCTATCTGTGTCGGTGCGACGTAAAGCAAATAGCGAAAAAAAAGTTCTCTCACGAAAACAACAACTCGTAAATACATCAGAATGACGATAAATTATTCCTAAATATCCATTCATCATTGAACACAACATCGCAGAAAATAGATTACATGTGCTTCTGTTCATAGAGACGCGAAGATTCGCCCCCAAATAGCACATAAAATCACCATAATCCATGCAACATTTCTCCACATGGCACAACGTGAGAGGTACAATATCGAAAATAATTCACAACATCCATCCAAAGTATCACGGGAAAATTCTCATAAATGACTGGAACCACACGTAAATATAATAATCAGACAATGTCCTCCCTTAAAAGTATAAAATTGAATCCAAAAGAAATCTATCCGTATCGTTAGCGTAGCATTAATATGTCAGATGAGCCTGCTCCCTCATGAAAAATGTAGCAAACATTTTCGGTAAAATATAGGAGAAATACATTCCGAAGAATAAAAATATCACGCGCACACAATCTTCTGTATTATAGTAATATTATAGTAATCGAATGGAAACGTAATATTCCTTAAAGATTAGCTGATGGCTGATATTTAAACCAGATACTTGTCCGATGACATGACTTATTGAAACCCGCGTGGTCGATGATGTTGACATACCGTCATCACGCACCTTAAGATCGTATAGTAGGATGAAATACAGGTTCAACGTCGTATAACACAAGAAATGACATGGTAAAGATACTAGAAATCTACTCAAACTACTGTTCAATCAATAATCCCTTCAAGAAGAAAATTAACTACGTATTACAGCTACATAGAACAGATAATACACAGTATAAATGAAATGTCGACTTAACTTGGATGTCTTGATAACCCTGGTCTCCTTCTAGGCTGGATTCATGGCATTAGGACGCTGTCGGCATTGGTCCCATCTTTTAGTACTGCATCCTGATGTGGGCGATGTCTCCGGGGCACACGAATTTCTTACTGTAGGTCTTCATTGCCTTGGCCGGTATCGAACTGGTACTGCTTGATGTGCACTGAAACTTTCACAAAAATGTTAGTACAAATTCCCCACTCGTGGTTTCACAATTGACATGTAATGATACGTACTTTCTTCCTAGACACTATTGACGTCTGTTATGACTGTAGATGGTCTGTTAAACTGCCAAGAAATGACACTGTTCTCCCCGTGGTACAAGTAACAGCTGTCTAGGTCTATAAAAGACCTCCCTGCGTAGTAAGCTTCCGAGCAACACGCGTAGCCAGTAGATAAGCAAGAGTAAGAAAATTCTTGTCCGGTTCGCCATCTATATTCTGAGCTCTGGCGTCATACCTCGTGATTCGATTGATGTCCTGAATTCCTCGACGTTATAATTAAGATGTCCTCTAATTTCTTATGCCTTCCTGAAATGTGATATCAAAGCTTTTATGTACATTCGTTGGAGAATGTTTATTAAGACGTCGAATCTGAAGTTGTAATATTATGAAAGATTTTGATGTAATATTTCTCGTGGATGGAGAGTTCAGCAGTATTAAAATTTTTCCCGTCTCCTCTTGCGGTGATAACATTGTCTTTCACCCCTCAACAGGTTATACAAAAGAAAAAAAGAAAGTCAACCCTTTGGGTTCCGCTGCCGACACTGCGCGGAACACATGGCGTACAGTCCGGTCACATAAAATTCACTGCCAATTACAATAGACCTAAAATGTCACAATACTGCTACCATCTATTGAGATACCAAAAAACTAACTGCTTCTTTCAAACCAGGTCAGATACCATGTTTTACGTTCAGTATCTCAATTTTGCCAAAATTGTCACTTACCATGTTTTACACCCTAACCCCTCATCTATGTTCAAATAACTGCTGGTACGTGGCGTGCTGGTTCATCATACTTTCCATGTTATGAAGCACTGATAAGAATGGGGAGTGTGCACACTTAACGAAAACGGTAGAGCAGTGTTCACCAGTCTGTGGCCAGTAATTCCAGTTCTGGAACTTGGCAGTGAAATGATATGGCGTAGCCTATGGCTTTTAGTGCCGGGAGTGTCTTTATTTCAGATGCGAGAAAAATAAAACCCTGCCAACAGTTGAATTTACGTAGAAGATAGTCTATATGTTTGATGTTATGGGAGAGAAGTATAGTACTAGAAATTGTTCAAGTTCATCACGAACGTTTACATTTCGCCTTGGAAACAGGAAGAGCTTAGAAGTACACTATACATTTTTCCAAGTTCATCACGAACATTTAAAGTTTGCCGTGGAAACAGGAAGAACTTTTCTAGCTAAATATCCATGGCATTGTATGCCTACTCCGATACACAAAGTACTCATCCAATGTCCTTGTGCAAATGAGAGCTCCATCCTTCCTATTGGACACTTATCAAAAGGAGCTTCTGAAGAAATGCAGGGATTACTTTGGCAATAAGAATTCACGAATTGAAAATATAGAAATATATTCAAAATGCTTCCGGTATCTTCCGGCCGTTTTTTTTACAAGTATCCGACCATTACCAAGAAACATTACGACGTTTCCCCAGAGGCATTACGGTATGTTTGTTGGTTAGTCAGTGAAAGTGCTAAGTCCTTAGAAGAAGAAGAAGATGGAGAGAAATAGTAGGACGCCTATGAAGAAAGTGAGGACGAAGATGATGGTTATGACTATGATAGTGACTGAGAGAAAGACAGATGACGGCTGAACATGGAAACTTAAAATTTAAGGCATGGGTACGTAGCTACTAATTACATTTTTTCGCTCATATTGGTTTAGTAAGTGATCACTGTTCAACCCAAGCTCATAATGTGAAGAATTATTTTGGCCAGAGAATTTTGAAAACATTGACGAAGGATAATCCTTCTGGATCCGATCCTCGAGAACAGGCCCAACACTCGTAAGTATCGATAGGGCGAATTAGCGAAGAAGCGTTATCATGAAATTCTTCGACTTATTCCTCACCATTGCCACGTCAACTGTTTTGAAAAAATGTTGACTCAGATGAAATGTTATGTGGCTAGGAACAACAGAACATTTAAGAAGGCATACGACTCAGTAGAGGGAACTACCCTCACGAGAATTCTGCAGGAAATGGGCCTGGACCTGAAGACCCACAGCCTTAGCCAAAAGACCCTGAGTAATACGCGATCACAAGCGAAGTTCAGATGAACACTTTCGGAAAGTTTTGAAATAAAGACATGAGTTAGACAGGGAGACAAACTTTTCCCCCCTTTCTCTTCAACTGTGCATTAGACAAGGTCATCAGAGAGTAGCGGAAAGAACTCGAAGAACTAAAGATACCAATCGGTATTGACACAAACGGAAGGGACTACAAGTAGAGTGTTTGGCGTTCGCAGATGACCTGGCTTTCCTGGCGAACTCAGTAGAAGTAGCAGTGAAACAAGCTCAATGCACTTAAACACCACGCTGCTAAGGTGGGATTACAGGTGTCGCCAGAAAAAGACAAAACACTTCATTAACCTCAGTGATACTCCCAGCGAACTACAGTTGGAACAGGGTGAGACTGAGAAAGTGAACAGATTTAAGTACCTGGGAGAATGGTCGGAACCCAATATGTCAGAAAGGGTAGCACTAACAACCCGGATTAACAAACTGACCAAGAACATTTGCAACAAGAAATGTCTCTCTCGTAACACCAAGTTGAGGTACTACCAGACAGTTATCCACCCAGAAGCCCTATTCCCCACAGAATACTTGATACTGAACAGGAGAGGGTTGTTGGACAAACCAGAGGCCCAGGAGAGGAAGATCTTGAGAAAGATACTAGGACCAATCAAAGTAGATGGCGAGTACAGAAGGCGACCAAACCAGGAACTTTACAGTTACACTGGGAAAAAAAAAAAAAGAAACGAAAATCACAGATGTAGCCAGGAAGAGGCGTCTGACGTCTGTGGACATGTCACGTGGACGAACTAAACTAGGATGATTTACCGGCTTTCAACTACTGGAAGAACAGAAAGATAGGGGCACCATAGCTAACAGAAATGAAGAGAGACATACATGAACTGGGAGTAACTGAAAATGACATCAGAAATCGTTTACATCTCGGAAGAATAATATAAAAAAAGAGGTTTCAGGACAGACCACCTTGTAAGAAAACATGCGCCCTCTCGAAAAAGGAAAGAAAGGAGGTACATTACCAAAGAATGCGCGAATACTGGGCAAACATCAAGTACCTCAGTAATCGAAAAAGTTGTACAACATGGTCCTCAGTTGGCCCACTCGAAACAATAACAATGATAATAATAATAATTGGTCCGGGGATACCGTGGTGGTCAGAGGTGAAGGAAGGTGCGGGCATGAATGGGTTTATATAGAAAAGGTGGAAGATTAATTTAAAACTTTAAAATTTGTGAATTTTTTCCGGATTTTGTTTCTTTTCAAACTTTACACTTTGCTATGCGAATAACAAAACCAGGTACAACATCTAGCTCGTGAGCTTGAGTAACAATACTAAAATGATCAGATAACAATTTTAACAGCATGAGCTTGAAGCTCCCTAATTACAAATTTAACATGAGCTCCCTTCATCCAACAGTCAAGGAGACGGATCTCCCAATTTTTACATCAGTAGGAAAGAGCGCCTTTGCTCTGCAAATTTACATTTTAGGAGACTAATCTCTAAACTTTTCCCGCTCCAGGCCTATCAAAGGCACAACATTTAACAAACAGTATTCACTGTCTTATCGGCTCAATAGTCTGATTTGTCTTAAAATGAAATTTAAAAAAATTGATTTTAACAGGGGTAACAAGTATCCATTCTACGTGGCCTCTGGTAAAAACAAAAGGTTAAAGCTACTGGCCGAAAATCAAAATGTTAGGAGGCGAACACTAGCACTTCTTGAAATTCACATGAAAATGCTTAAAACCCTATGTGGCCTGACGTTACGGAGGCTAAGCCTATACTACGGAGGTGACTAGATGGAAAGTTTACAACATTAAGAGATAGATTTAAAGGCTACAAAATTATAGTCACCTCAATATCAAGTTGAAAGGGAATACAAGAGGGTTCCTCATTCTTTATTACCTAAGTTCGGTTAAGTTCTTTAGACTTGTTTCAAATTTACATTTAAAATTTGAAATTTAACCTGGGAAAATAAAGGTTACATTACTTAAAAATTTGAAACCTTTTCCTTGAACTATATTTCTGAGACTATTACATGTTTAAAAACGGTCTGGCATTACCTCGAGCTGATGGGCCTTCCGGAGATGGACGAGGCAGCCCCCGCCTCCTCTATGAGCACGCTCTGATCCTCTAGACTGGAGCGATTACAAAGGCAAGATGGCCCGAAATGTCCCAGCTTTTATAGCGGAGAAGAAAGTTTCAGATTTCTCTGGGCCTAGGCCCTGACACACCCACAATTCCTATGGGTTAATTTAATAAATATCAAAAATTTCTGATTGGTTACTTAAATACATGTACAAAATTTCTAATCGGCAGAAATATTAAGTTGGCGAGAAGAGATAGAAGTGTTGATAACGTTTGAACACCAAACATATACTATAAACGATTCAGTTTAGAAAATCTTGAAACACAAAATTACTTTGAAAATTAATAGTTCATCTTCACCCCAGAGGGCGCACATAAGTTGATAGTAGCGATTTCTGTCGAGAAATGTTCAAACTTATTCCACTAGCAGTTTCAAGGTTCACGTTACGGATAGCTTCTACATGGCCCTAGTTTTGAATGCACCGAGCGGGTGTACCTCCGGTACAACAGTAATAATAATAATAATAATAATAATAATAATAATGCTATTGGTTTAATTTCGCCAACTTGAGTCCAGAAGTCCAGTGCTTTACCACCCGAGCTACTCATCCCAACAACAGTTCATTTCACCGTCGAACCAACACGACGGGAATGAATGATAGGTTTTCAGTGTCGATGAGCTAATCATTTGAATTCAGCCTAACTAATCTCCCTCTAACTCTGAAGATCAGATTAATGAGTGATTGAAACTTCTTGATGAGGTAGCCTAGTAATTTATTTCAACACATTTTCCTTACGCTTGAGGAATAATGCACCTTGAAATTAAGTAGTCCATAACATTAATAGGCTAATAATATTTTAAGAACTTTTTTCTTTCTGGAGTTGATGGAGCCAGTCAGGCTCATTTTGGATCTGGCCGGGGGTTTAAGGCCGGATACCCTTCCTGACGCCACACGAGTCACCGGGATTCAACCTCAGCCTTCTGGATGGAATTCAGCTGCTAAGCCACTGAGCTAATCATGCCTTCCATTAATACTACTACTAATATGAATAAATCAAAGATAGATTCCCACGTGGAAGCAAACCAAGGCGTTACTGAAGGGAACTGTAAAAAGTAGTGTTTCATTTAAAATTTTTATGAACATTGTTCCGAAAGGTGTGTGAGAAAATGACGTGTAACACAAGCTTACACATTATCTGATTAATACTGTACAAGAGATGGATTAATCGAAGAGAGGTTAGAAAAAAGAAAGTTAAAAAGAAGGCTTTACCGTTGGTCTGTAGTGAGTGGTACTCTCATTCGTCACCAGATGGCTCATTGTACGCTGGCCTTCCAAGTGGGAGCTAACGACACCATCGCGGCTCCAATTAAGATGTTTCTTGTTACATCGTACGTGCGTTACGAAGTAACAGCAAGGTCATCAGTCGAATCAGGGATGAATGTGGTAGAAGATATAAATAGAAATAAAAGTAATACAATAAAATAGAGTACAACGAAAGACTCAAAGGATAGAAAAATACAATAGAGCTGAAGAATGGAAAGGAAGAGTGTGGAAAATACAGAGTATAATAAGAGTCAGTCGTAGCGGGTGGGGCAGGGGGGTCATAACAGGTGTTCACAAGTTATGAAAGTATGACACTTAACACCTAGCCTGGAATGAACCATCTAGTGATGAGGAGAGTATGAATTTGGAAAACACCGAAACAATAGTGAAAGGACAGGGAAGGGAACTACCTACGTAAATCCTCAATGGCTGGAAACCACGGATTACTTAGTTGATAGCCAGTGTCCCTGTTGAAATTGTTAGGATTTTTACGTTTTTACACAGCTTCCCGAATAATCCTAGAACCTGTAGTCTATTCCACTGAAGCTCAACTTGTAGGATTCCAACAAGATATAGCAGATATCTTGGTTTCAGGAGGTCAAATGGACTATGCATTGCGATTGACCGGTCTAAAGTATTTGATAGGGTGGATCATGGGAGACTACTGCCAAAAATGAGATCAATTGGACTAGACAAAAGAGTGACTGAATGGGTTGCTATATTTCTAGAAAATAGACCTCACAGAATTAGAGTTGGTGAAGCTTTATCTGATCCTGTAATAATTAAGAGGAGAATTCCTCAGGGCAGTATTATTGGACCTTTATGTGTCCTTATATATATACATGATATGAGTAAAGAAGTGGAATCAGAGGTAAGGCATTTTGCAGATGATGTTATTCTGTATAGAGTAATAAATAAGTTACAAGATTGTGAGCAACTGCAACGTGACCTCGATAAAGTTGTGAGATGGACAGCAGGCAATGGTATGTTGATAAACGGGGTTAAAAGTCGGGTTGTGAGTTTCACAAATAGGAAAAGTCCTCTCAGTTTTAACTACTGCGTTGATGGGGCGAAAGTTCCTTTTGGGGATCATTGTAAGTATCTAGGTGTTAATATAAGGAAAGATCTTCATTGCGGTAATCACATAAATGGGGGGTACAGATTTCTGCACATGGTTTTGAGGGTATTTAGGGGTTGTAGTAAGGATGTAAAGGAGAGGGCATATAAGTCTCTGGTAAGACCCCAACTAGAGTATGGTTCCAGTGTATGGGACCCTCACCAGGATTACCTGATTCAAGGACTGGAAAAAATCCAAAGTAAAGCAGCTCGATTTGTTCTGGGTGATTTCCGACAAAAGAGTAGCGTTACAAAAATGTTGCAAAGTTTGGGCTGGGAAGAATTGGGAGAAAGAAGACGAGCTGCTCGACTAAGTGGTATGTTCGAGCTGTCAGCGGGGAGATGGCGTGGGATGACATTAGTAGAGGAATAAGTTTGATTGGCGTCTTTAAAAGTAGGAAAGATCACAATATGAAGATAAAGTTGGAATTCAAAAGGACAAATTTGGGCAAATATTCATTTATAGGAAGGGGAGTTAGGGATTGGAATAAATTACCAAGGGAGATGTTCAATACATTTCCAATTTCTTTGAAATCATTTAAGAAAAGGCTAGGAAAGCAACAGATAGGGAATCTGCCAGCTGGGCGACTGCCCTAAATGCAGATCAATATTGATTGATTGATTGATTGATTTATTGATTGATTGATTGATTGATTGATTCATTGATTCATTGATTCATTGATTGATTGTAGTGTTTAGTGCGGATAAGAGCTCGAACATCCTGGAACACGACATCATGAACCGACGATAAGGCGTGCTCAGCTATTGCTGACTTGCCTGGCTGGTTGGAGATTTCGTTGGTGTTCTTTGATTCGAGTACCAATGGACTGGCAAGTTTGACCAATAAATGCCATACCGAAAGTACAGGGAATTTTGTGCAACTCAGGGTGTAATAGTAGGAACAATTTGTCCTTGCTTTTACACAAATTATGAGTAATGTTAGTGACGGTGCCAAACGCGGTTTTTATATTGTGCTTGAAGAGGGCCTTGGCAATTCGATCTGTGGAACTGTGGGTGTGAGGCAGGTAAGCAGTTCCCTTCACTTCTTCTTTCAGTGAGATTTGCTTAGTCGTCCCTCCGGGAAGCAGGCCTCTATGATTCTGTACATCGTTGTAACCGTTTCCCTTGAACGTGAATTTGACTTTTTTCTGGGATGTTCTAGCAAGGAAGAAACTCGATGGCTCCCTAGGGAATACCGTCTGTCGTAAGCCTACCCACACAAATCGCTATCGCCATGCAGATTTTCACCATCATCCAGCATTTTGATGGCTGAAAATTTCGTGTCACCCTCGTGGTGAGTTTCGAGAGAATGCCCTATTTTTGTGCTTTGACTCCATCTGCTGAGTGAATTTAACTGAAGGATGCTGCTGATTTAGGCAGTTTAGGCATAGTGGCGTTTATAAAAGTAGGAAAGATCACAATATGAAGATAAAGTTGGAATTCAAGAGGACAAACTGGGGCAAATATTCATTTATTGGAAGGAGAGTTAGGGATTGGAATAACTTACCAAGGGAGACGTTCAATAAATATCCAATTTCTTTGAAATCATTTAGAAAAAGGCTAGGAAAACAACAGATAGGGAATCTGCCACCTGGGCGACTGCCCTAAATGCAGATCAGTATTGATTGATTGATTGATTGATTGATTGATTGATTGATTGATTGATTTGATTATAAATTAGATGAAGTGAGTCCAGACCACAAATGTATCGTCAACATACCTCCACCATATCATTGGTTTGACGGGCGCCGAAGCAATAGCCTCCTCCTCAGAATGCTCCATAAAGAAATTAGCCACTACCGGCGAAAGTGGACTTCCCATAGCCAATTCGTAAAATTGCCCACCATACAAAAAATAGCTGGAAGTAATGCAGTGGTGAAATAGCTTAGCAATATCCTCAGGGAACAGATAATCAACGAGTGACATGACCGAGTCAATGGGCACTGTAGTGAACAAAGTCTCCACATCGAAACTCACTAGAAGTGCATTGGGTTGAAGGGTTATTGTTGTCAACTTATTGGCGAAATATGGAGAGTCTTTAGCACATGATTCAATACGTCGTATATGTGGCCGCAGCAATTTGCTTAGGTATTTAGCCATAGCATACATAGGAGAACCTGTCGCACTAACTATTGGTCTGAGGGGAACGTCTTCTTTATGGATTTTTGGATGTCCATATAATATTGGTGGCATTGCGTCGCCTGGAGTGAGTTGTTTAGCCTCCTCTTTTGAATTTGATGATTGCCTTAAGAGCTTCCCTGTGGCGTTGGACACCCGAGCACGTGAGCTCAGTCTTATCTTATTCTTACAATCGTCAATGTCCATTACCACCGTCGCATTACCGTTATCAGCTGAGAGAATGGTCAATTCAGAATCTTCTTTAAGTTCCTTCAGAGCTCTCCTCTCGCCTCTTCTTAAATTGGACGCAAATACAGCAGCACTTATTAATAACAGCTCATGGCGTCCATTGCGTATTTTATGAAAAGTCACTCTACGTCAATTCAACTTATTTAAGAACAAAAACATAATCGAAAGGATGCTAAGATAATCGATAACAAAGATGGTGCATTAGTTCTCTACATCTCCTCTCACCTTTGAAAGTTCTATAGGCTAACTTCCAAACGTACATAGGCCTATCTGTGATAAAATTATATCGTTGTATTTAACGATCAGTTTTACTTATAGTCTTGATCACTCGTCCACTCCTTGTGATCTTCGCAGCTATCTCTTCTGTTCCTTTTCATTATCTGGTACTCCTGCAACTTCAGGTGGTGCCGTATCCCGACGCTGTATAACCTCTATTATATTATTACTTTCCTTTTCCGATGTTATCTCCAAGGGGGTACAGCCGTTCGACTGGACGTGTTACTTCCTCTTTAGCAGTGTGGAGGAGAGCGACTCGGATTATTCCATTATGCGCAGAAAATATGGTCAGCACTCGCCCCAAATGCTGGAAGGTCCTTTTAACGTTGTCGTCGCTTATGAGCACAGCGTCCAAAGGCTATCACTCAGTTGCCTCCTCCTTTCCTCATGCTGGTAGACGTGAGCGCCCGTAACATACTATGGGGTTCTCCGTCTTTCTGTGCTAGGGGAGGATGCTCGAGCGAATGATTAACCTTTTTGATCTTTGCGTGTTGAATACAGGGGAACCGACACATTTCAGCAGCGCACATGGCACATTCTCACACCTGGATGTCACTTTGTGCAGCCGTGCGCTAGTTCCCTTGCTACGGTGGCAAGTACACGACGACCTCTGTGATAGTGACCACTTCCCGATAATTCTAGCTCTCTTGAGTCAAATACAGTCCGAAGTACCCAAGCGCTGGTTACTTCGGCGGGCAAATTGGCCAGAATTTACGAAACGCGCAGTGATGGCTAATGATATGGTGGAGTCTGTTGACGACCACGTTTCTTCTATTACTACTGGAATTTTGGCTGCTTCAGAGGAAACAATCCCATCCTCGTCCGGTATTCGTCGCCGGAAACAGGTCCCATGGTGGACGGACGAAATTGCAGCAGCCATATGGGATCGCCGACGGGCTTTTAGGCATTATCGTTGGAATCTTACGATGGCCAATCATATCACATTTAAGCGTCTGCGCGCGAAGGCCCGTTTTTTATTCGAGAAAGTAAGAAAGTATGAGTCATCCATCACGGCACATACTCCGTCATCACAAGTGTGGACAAAACTCCGCCGTATTGTCGGAGTGCTGAATGTGCCCTCAGTACCGTGAATCTCAATTAATGGAGATATAGTTACGATTCCTTCAGTCATTGCCGACCACATCGCGTCACATTTCGCTGATACGTCCAGCACTTGGAGATACGACTCTGCATTTCTTCCAATTAAGCGCGAAGCAGAGGCACACCATCTCTCTTTTGCCTCTAGTGGAGTTGGAGTTGCGGAGTGCACTCGCGCTATGCACTGATACGGCTCTTGGACCGGGCAAAATCCATAATCGAATGCTTAAGCATTTGAGTGACAGATGTCCAAAGGATATCCTCACCCTATTCAACGGAACATGGAGTGAGGGAGTGTTTCCATCTCAATGGCGTGAGGTAATTCCGGTACCAATTCACAAGCCAGATAAAGATCCAAAACTCCTGAATAGTTATAGACCAATATGCCTTACAAATGGCCTCTGTAAGCTATTTGAAAGGATGGTTAACCGGCGTCTTGTGTGGGCCATGGAAAAGGAACGTCTCTTGTCTAACTACCAGTGTGAGTTTCGCTCTCATCGGTCTGCCACTGATCATCTGGTCATACTGGAGAGCGCCATTCAGGAGGCCTTTCTCCGGAAGGAACACCTAGTCGCCGTGTTTTTTGACCTGGAGAAAGCGTACGATACTACCTGGCGATATGGAGTTCTCTCCACTCTACACCAGTGGGGATTTCGGGGAAATTTGCCAACATTTATTGAGAACGTCCCTCCGGCTCTTTCGAGTCCGAGTACGGAATGCATTTTCTCAGTATTACGTTCAGGAAAATGGAGTACCTCAGGGATCTGTACTGAGTGTCACGCTGTTCGCAATCGCCATCAACGGCATAGTTGCCGCTGCTGGGCCCGCAGTCGTTCCATCGCTGTATGTGGACAGCTCTACACTACAGCTCCGGAAGGGGAGCGTTTGCTGAGAGACAGCGACAGCACGCTATTAACCGAGTGGACAGATGGGCCCTGCAACGTTGTTTTCGATTTTCAGCGGTGAAAACCACAGTTGTACACTTCTATCGACGTCGTATTGTACATCGTGAATCAGAGCTCTGCTTGCGAAACATTGTCTTACCAGTGGTAGACACCTGCATATTTCTGGGTCTCCATTTTGATAAGAGACTAACGTGGCAGCCCCACATCCGTCAGTTGAAGGTTGCCTGCATGAAGAGACTTAACATGCTTAAGTTTCTCAGCTGCACTTGGTGGGGGGCTGACCGTCCGGTGCTGCTAAGATTTTACACGGCAACGGTCCTTTCCCGAATTGACTATGGTAGCGCGGCTTATGGCTCAGCATCAAAATCTACGCTGAGCCTTTTAGACAGTATTCACCATAGTGGAGTTAGGCTGGCAACGGGAGCTTTCCGTATTAGCCCCATTCCCAGCCTACTCGCTGAAGCGGGAGTACGACTTGTACAGATAAGGAGGCAGCAGTTACTGCTCACGTACGCTGCCAGAATTCATGAAATGCCGCTACATCCAGGCTATCAATGCATCTTTAGTACTCAATACCACCAGAGGTACCAAAACCGGCCGAAAGCCACACGGTCGGTTGGGTTTTGAATTGATAGCTTGTGTCGTGATCTGAAGATCAATATCGGTGGTTGTTTTGAACAAACGTTCAGCGAGGTACCTCATTGGTTGGTTCTGCGACCGGATATACGTCTAGATCTACTCCGTGGACCCAAGGTGAACACGGATTCCTCCGTTTATCGGAGGTATTTCCGAGATTTCGTTCACCAATATCCGGCCGCGAAGCACATCTTCACGGATGGTTCTAAAATCGGAGATAATGTTGGTTGCTCTTTCGTCACCGATGATATAAGTACGAAGATCTCACTTCCTAGTGTATGTAGCGTGTACACTTGGGAGCTTTACGCCATCTTAGAGGCTCTGCAGTTTGCACTACGTGATGAAAGAAGCCACTTTCTTATGTGTACCGACTCGTTAAGCTCTCTGCAGTCTATTTCTCCTGTTTCTCGCAACACCCACTGGTGCAGCAGATTCATATCCTCCTATCCAGGTTAAGTGATGCTGGCACCAGAATCACTTTCGCGTGGTTTCCAAGCCGCGTTGGGATTGCGGGATGAAGCTGTAAAGAAAGCGGTACTTTTACCTCCAAGACCTGTCAATGTACCTGCTAAATATATTTGTTCTCAGCTACGTCGAACAATCTTGGCGTCCTGGGAATCGGAGTGGCTAGCTCTCCGAACTCCCAACAAGCTGAGAGCAATTAAGAAGACAACTACCGTGTGGCGGTCCTCTTTCCGGCCTTCACGGAGAGAGGTCATAGTATTGTGTAGGCTGAGGATAGGTCATTTACGATCTACCCACTCTTATCCCCTAAAGAGGGAAGATCCCCCCAGTGTGTTCTTGTGGTGCCGACTTCACCGTGGCCCACATCCTCACAGAGTGCACTGATCTCTCTGGCCTAAGACGGAGCCTCGGCCTGCAGGAAACACTCGAACGCATACTAGCCGATGACGCGACTACTGCTGATCTCGTCATCCGCTTTATGTGCGACAGTGGACTAATCAAGGGTATATAAATTACAAGTGTACTGTTACTCAGGGAACGCACGTTTCCTTTTCATTCGTTAGTTATTTTTCGGCCTAAATAAATTATTTTTTGTTTTATTTTGTACAACGTTTTCAAATTCCTTTTTTTGAATAAAGAATTTTGTACTTATTTTAAATTTATTTTCTACTAATATGTTCAGAGAGGATGATTACCTCGTTGTACTTCCTCTTAAAACTAAAATTCCCCACCACCACCACCACTACCACCACCACCAAGGCTGTATCTGCGAAATATTCGGTTTCTTTTAACTAACGTAGGCAGATATTTCTTACGGCAGCGAGTACGCAGTCGTTCCCTGAATCTCTGCAAATATGATGCTCTACCTTTTAACATCCTATATTTACTTGACCCGGATAGGATAGGTCTCCTGGGGGTAAAGTTTGCAAGAAATTGCAGGGATTCAATGGCTCGAGCTTGCTCTCGTTTGTCAGACATGTTACTGGCCTTGCATTGGTTGCTCATTCACAATCACATACGACGGTATGATCGTTCTTCATAGTTCAAGAAAGTTCGTCCAAGGTTTTTATCTTAGCATTTCTTTTAGCATTCTCAAAATACTCTCTCACGATTCACCTCACCAAGGTGAGGATGAAGAGTTGAATCTCCACTCTATGCTGTGAACCGATGTGCTGTTCTTAATACTCTGCTAATCGACATCCTGCAAGGCGCTGGCTCTTCCTACGAAATTGGTACAATTAAAAAAAAATGAGGACGTCCTATCCCAGCAAACCATTTTCTGAGAGTGACTCCACCAGTTCAAAATGGACGGCTCGACAGACAGCACAAGTGAAAATGCTCATCCATGCTTTCCCACCATGTCTAAGGAACAAAGGGCTTGCGAAGTCTAATCCCATGATATTGAACGGTGCTCTTCGAATGACCTTCCTTTGTAAGCAAGACAGCGGTGTAATGAAAGATGTAGCATTATAATGCCGACATATTATGCATTTGGCTACAATATGTTAGGCCGTACATCTTCCTCTAGTTATCCAGAAGTCCTCTGTTAATATTGTTAACAGTGTGTGCTTTTCTTCCCTAATTCTCTTTAGCAATGTATGTCTTCTAGGAAGAATAATGGGAGTTTTGAATGTTGATGGCTCTTCCCTATAAATAATTTTTATTCCCATGCAGAGGACTCCTGCTGTATCTCTTATTATTTTGAAATACTTCTTTGATTTCGCCACCATTGAGAGTTCGGAGAACTATTTCTGTTACCAAGTTACCTCAAATTTCTTAAGAACCGGTACAAGCACGCCACCATCCTTACTATCATAGTGTACCTGCTGAAATACACGTCTTTCTGTGACACTTTCTTCTCCTGATCACGGACTGTTCAACGAGGTTTTTCGCCATTTATTTCTCTGCTTCTTCTTCTCTAGATTGAAGCCATTCCACGTCCTTTTTGCAAAGAAAAATGGGACCCTTCCACCATCGACTTTTGACTAGACGCCGTAGATTACACCCCTGGGAAGGAGATCTGCAGATTTAAACTCTCCTGGTATGTTCCCCCATTTGTTTGGATCAGATACTTGGCATATTTCCTTCTCCTATTTTCAACGAATAGTCCCCGATTACTGCTCCTCTGTAGTCATGCTAATACTAACATCGAATCAGTCCAGAAATAGCTCTCGATATCCCAAATCATTTCACTTCCTTACACCACTTGATGGGAGAGTCTCCTAGAGATTAGTGCTGCCAAGAGTTCGAGCCTAGGAATAGTGGTTGCTGACTTTGGAGCCTCTTTGGATTTGGCAGTCACCAGACGTAAGGTGAATTTGTTTTCATTTTCCGCCCTCAAAAAGATACATCGTGAGAAAGCCTCTTTGGTGGCATCTGCAAACGCATTCAATGACATACCGGCTATCGAGTGAAGTCGATGGAGCCTTCGATTAATGCGACATTCCCTCAAACATCACAATTCTGCGTTGGAGTAGTGCGGGTCTCAGGATTCCCATAGGCTCTAAAACCTTGTGTGCTACTGCGAACAGCCCCCGTTTCGTCACCGGCATCACGTTCAGTCGTTCTGGTTCAACATCACACCTGATCGTGTCCTCCGAAGGATCCCATACCAGTCTAAGCACTGCTGTTTCTGGTTCATCTGGCGACCGTGTCAGAACAGGCTGGACAAACTTTAGTTTCAAGGAACGCAATTACGTAAGGCTTTCGTCCTGATACGATCGTCAGATGTTAAAATTACAACCTGTGACAATAAAGTTCGGTGAATAGTCCTTTACTATCAACATAGATGAACAATGCACGACAGTGACCTTACTGTCCTTCGAAATAGTCCCCTCCCATAACTATGATCTGTTGAGATCGGCGATACATGTCCTGGAAATTTTGCAAGAAGGCTTCCTTTGAGATAGTTTTCAAAAGCCTCGTCACGTTTCGTTGGATGTCAGGAATATTGTCAAATCTCTTTCCTTTCAAAGCGAGTTTGATGCGTGACTTTTCGGCTCTGACCTTTTTCCGGCGAGAGGATTCGGGAGAATGCCATTCCATGATTTTCCGTTTCGTTTCAGGGTCGTACCTGAGACACCAGGTTTCATCCTCAGTGACAACACAGTTCAAGAAATTTGGTGTCGCATCCGCCGTTTCTACAAAATCCTGTAAAGCCTGCTTCTGATCGTCAGTCAACTGATGTGGCACACGACGAGAACACGTTTTCCTCTTCCCTAACTTCTGGGTAACGATTTGTCGCACGGATTCACGGTTAATCTGCAGTTCATCCGCTATCATGCGCACAGTTAAATGCCGATCGTTCATGATTAATGTCCTCACCTTCTCAATGATTTTGTCACTGACGGCGGTCGCCGGTCTTCCGCTACGGGGGTTGTCAGAAACACTTTCCCGGCCTCCTCGAAAACGGGCGAACCACTCGTACACACACTTCAAGGACAATGCTTGATCTTCATAAACACGTACCAGCATCGCATGCGTTTCTTTCGGTGTCTTGCCAAGCTTAAAACAAAACTCTACATTGATCTTTTGGTCGTTCATGTCCCTGTTCCCAGTTCAGAACCAACGCACTAAACACGCACTGTGTCAAACAGGTCTTACACGGCACACACACGATGCTCAACTGAAGAACGTTGGGAGCAACTGGTCAAAACCTGCTGCTACGCAGATGCAGCGTTGTGTGTCGCCAGTGTTGCCGGATCGACGTTCTGACTTCGTTCACCGAACTTTATTGTCACAGTTTGTATAACAACAGCTGACTTATGATCAAAACTCGTAATAAATCATTTTCACATAGAGCCATCACCAGAACAAAAAACATAATCGTAAGAGTTCAATGATAATCTATAACAAAGATGGTGTATTAATCGAAATTATCTAATTTTGACTTTGCCTTGAAAGGAAATTTTTTTCTTACCTACTTCCTTCCACAATTCATTGCTCCTAACTTTCCTTTCCATCCTTTCTCTAATAGTTCTTTTACTTCATCAACCGAATTTTCCTTACGGTCTCTAAAGTAGGCAGGATGTATTCCAGACCCTCGAAACCCCCATCTTTTCTACATACTGTTCCTAACTATATTTATCACTTAACAATTTTTGATCTGTTCGATCAGTTATCCATGATTTATATTTATGATTTATATTTACCTGTGTAATGCTTTTTCTTTCTCTACAGATTTAATTTACTATGAACCACACTTTATTAATGTATTTATTTTAGGAATCTCTTCAGTTGCCGCAAGCCGTTTGTGTTTACCAATACTTCTGTAAACTCTTTTCTTTTCTGTCGTTCATTTTATTACATAATGCAAATCTTGTGTCATGCCCTCCTACCTTCCTGCATGCTTTTAATGCCTTTGTTACTTCCGTCTTACTCTTTTTGCATTCTTCTTTGTTCCACCCACAATTTCTTGACAACTGTATCCCCTGCACACGCATTTTCTGTCCATCAATACGATATTTCCTACGAACTTTATTGTCTCATCTATTTGGTTATTTTCAGTCACTAGTCCTGTAGTACAATATTCTAGCTGACATACACCGAGCGCGTGCAAATAGCAAAAACAGTCGATTATAAGTAAATAAATAAATAAATAAATAAATAAATAAATAAATAAATAAATAAATAAATAAATTCTGCCAAGGTATGAGAATAATGTTAGGAAGAGGATGATATAACAAATAGCTAAATAAAAAAAATAGATTACAGCTAGTGCTGGAATAAAAGCCTCTAGAAAAGTATTGTAGTGTAAAATGATATTCTATTTTACACTATTCCACCTCTAATGTGTTCAAAATTTCACTGCAAATGGCATATTTAGTTATCATATATTGCAAAACACAATATACAAAGAAGTATCAGTACTAGTCTTAAGCGTTTTCGTCAAGGGAAAGTGCTCTTATGGGACAGTCTGTCAAGTGATATATCGAGTATTCACGAGGCACATGAGGTTGGCGTCAGGAAGGATATCCAGCCGTAAAACCGGGCTATATTCACGTTTGTACAATGCTAAATAATTGAAGTGAATACCAAGAAGAAGAAGAAGAAGAAGAAGAAGAAGAACTGCACAACTGTCCGGCTCCATAGCTAATGGTTAGCATATTGGCCTTTGGTTCAAGGTCCCCCTGTGGGTGGGGGCGGTAGAATAACACCCACGGTATCCCCTGCCTGTCGTAAGAGGCGACTAAAATGGGCCCCAGGGGCTCTGAACTTTGGAGCGTAGATTGGTGACCACGGGGCCCTCAGCTGAGTCCTAGCATTGCTTCCACTTACTTGTGCCAGGCTCCTCAGTTTCATCTATCCTATCCGACCTCTTTTGGTCAACTCTTGTTCTTTTCCGACCCCGACGCTATTAGGTTTGCGAGGGCTAGGGAGTCTTTCATTTTCACGCCTTCTTGGCCCTTGTCTTCCTTTGGCCGATACCTTCATTTTTCGAAGTGTCGGACCCCTTCCATTTTTCTCTCTGATTAGTGTTATATAGAGGATGGTTGCCCAGTTGTACTTCCTCTTAAAACAATAATCACTACCACCACCACCACCACCATTTGGTTCAAGGGGTCACGGGTTCGATTCCCGGTCGTGTTGGGGATTTTAACTTTCATTAGTTAATTCCTGGGTGTTCGTGACGTCTTCATAATCAGATTTCATATTAGATAGGGCCTCATCCTCACAGACGCACAAGTCGCCTATACGCTGTCAGATCGAAATACCTGCAACAGGCCTCTCCAGAGGCCACACTCCATGATATAACTTCATTACTGTGTTCCCCTTTTAACGAGAATGGTATATTTCAGTTGTTCTAAACGTATTAAATGGAATGAACTAGTCACAAATATGTACTAATTATCTATGTTCGAAACTTGTAAGCACAGCCTTCATTGAGTTCTTACTTCCGGTAGTTCTATCTCCTTCGAAACATTCACGCGTTGGAGAGAGAAATAATAGAAAATAACAAACATAACGGAGAGCTAGAGTTTATCTCGTTTATCTTTAAGATTGTCCTAACGAGGCTGAGCGCATCTTATTCCAACCTTCACAACACGATTTAAACTACCTGTGACTGAGCAGTGAATCAAACCAGGACCAAATGTGTGGAGAACACTATATTATTAGCCTGCCAGGTAATTTTTGAAGTTTTGAACGAATGTTGCTAAAAATACTGTCCACAATGCTGAACTCTCTCTCAAGTGTTGTGATCGGAATTTCATGGCTACTATAATTCTTCCTTCAGAAAATTTATTGCGAGACTACTAGAATTGTAAGTGCTCTTTAGCTTGGACTGTCAACATTAGAGCCGTAAACCTTTTCCGGCAGATGTCTCTGTTGTTATTACGTCTCGTGATTTAACGTCTCATCGGAACTAGCTCACTTCTCAATGTACACACAGGGTGGCCACCAAGTACAGTTACATCTATCATACAAAAACGAAACGAACGACAGTTGTATTTGTTGTGAACTTGCAATGAATTTGTGAAAATTCTCTGCGATATAAAACACTAATCATACAAAGGATTGGCCTAAGCACTGTCGTTCTCATGGCAAAGGGTAATACACCCCCAGGTTCTGTGCGACATTTTTCGGAGCAAGGCTGGCGCAATATAAGTTAAAGCACATTTCACAGAATTTCATCGGCGAATTCAGAGTGGGTCTCGGCCTACAAGTGACCACGGCTGGTCCATGGTCCGACAGCTCTTCACTCCGACCGACCAACCGAGCAGCGGAGAGGTGGCCACAGCTCCACCGTGGTTCTACGCCTCTGCTTTTGGGAAACGGAGAGGGGCTGGTCCCCACCACCGGCTGTCGGGAGAATGCTTTTCCGTGGTTTTCCATTTTGTACACTGAGGCGAATGCCGGGACAGTTCCTAGTATGGGCCACGACCGCAACACTCTCACCTTCACCGAACATCTCCTTTTCCGATACATATCTCCTGGCCTGGGAGATAGCGTCACCGTCTAGGAGGCCGCCTCCCCGTTCAGGGGATGAATGAAAACATTTAGGAGTAGTAGTCACAGCATCTTTCAGTTCCTCATCTTCTGCACACGCATTTTCTGTCCTTCCATCAATACGGTATTTTCTATCACCCTTATTGCCTCTCTACTTGGTTATTTTTAATTGCTAGTCCTATAGTACAATATTCTTTTTGCTAGTTGTTTTACGTCGCACCGACACAGATAGGTCTTACGGCGACGATGGGACAGGAAAGGGCTAGGAGTGAGAAGGAAGCGGCCGTGGCCTTAATTAAGGTACAGCCCCAGCATTTGCCTGGTGTGAAAATGGGAAACCACGGAAAACCATTTTCAGGGCTGCCGACAGTGGGGTTCGAACCTACTATCTCCCGAATACTGGATACTGGCCGCACTTAAGCGACTGCAGCTATCGAGCTCGGTGTGGTACAATATTCTAGCTGACACACACCGAGTACGCATCCATAGCAAAAAAACAATTGAATGTTACGAATAAATAAATAAATAACGCCTCTGTGGTGTAGTGGTTAGTGTGATTAACTGCCCGGAGGCCCGGGTTCGATTCCCGGCTCTGCCACGAAATTTGATAAGTGGCTGAAACGGGGTCCTCTCAGATTATGGTGGTCAACTGAGTAGAGGGGGTTTCGATTTCCTCTCAGCCATCCTCGAAGTGGTTTTCTGTATTTTTCCACTTCCCATCCAGGCAAATGCCGGGATGGTACGTAACATAAGGCCACGTCCACTTCCTTTCCTCTTCCTCGCCTGTCCATTCCGATCGTCCCGAACCCCACATGACCCCTGTTCAGCATAGCAGGTGAAACCACCTGGGTGAGGTACTGGTCTTCCTCCGCTGTTGTATCCCCCGACCTAAAGTCTCACGGTCCAGGGCACTGCTCTTGAGGCGGTAGAGGTAGGAACCCTTGGTGAATTCGAAAAAATAAATCTTGGAGGGTAAATGGTGCGGGTATAACGCTAAGAAGATCATGAAACAAATAACTATATATTTCAAAAGAAACTTAGATTACAGCCAATGCTGGAATATTAGCCTATTAGACAAATATTGAAGTATGATATAATATTCATCAGTAATACTATAACGTTCTTATGCAACGATACCCTTTATTAATCCTCATAGAACGATAACATTTATGAAGCCTCATGGAGTACAGTATTATCACTTGGTGATGAGGTCAGGGCTTCGTAGTGGCCAGGCAAGTGGCGCTGGCGGCACATGTGATTCAGACCAGTCCAGCGCCCAGAAAACGTCTCATTAGGATATTTGCTTACTAAAATGGCATAGCGAGCAAGTGCCCGATCCTACTAAAAAGAAAAATAAACTCATGTCCTCGTTCCGAGGTGGTACAGCTCTTTTCAGGCACACACGCAATGACGGTGAGCTACATGTACCATTTTAATCACATACCAGCCCTCCTGCCATTTTTAAATTTCTGGCAGTACCGGGAGTCGAACACGGACTTCAAGGACGGTAGCTAATAGTTCTAACCATTACACTACAGAAGCGGAACCAATCCTGCTGAAACCGGCATGTCTCTTTTATTTCATGCCCATCCAAGAGGGGACAAACCCCTTACTGAATAATGATCACGTTAATTTTAAGTCCCAATAACTACTTTTACAGCTTTTCGAGACGTCGGGGTGCCGGAATTTTGTCCCGCAGGAGTTATTTTACGTGCCGGTAAATCTACCGTCACGAGGCTGGCGTATTTGAGCACCTTCAAATACCACCGGTCTGCGCCAGGATAGAACCCGCCAACTTGAGCTCAGGAGGGCGGTGCTCTACCAACTGAGCTACTCAGCCCGGCAAAAACCAGGTCCTCATCATGTCTAGTTAGCGATGTTGTTTAACAACACTATCCTTCCCTCTTCGTCGCCTATCCCTTGCGATCTTCCCATTCCCCACAAGGCCACTGTTCAGCATAGCGAGTGATGTACCTGTCCTTCATCACAGTTGTATCCCCGATCCAAACTCTCACGCTCCAGGACGCTTCCCTTGAGGCGGTAGAGGTGGGAACCCTTGCTGAGTCTGGAGGGTTGGCCTAAACTGGCATCTGCTGTCCATGTATTATAATGTACATACAGTTTAACGATATACTCGTATTACACATATTACACACACTATGGTACTAAACTGTACACATAGTAATAAACACACATTAAAGGAAAGAAAAAGAAACGAATATAAAATAACCAAAATAAAGGAAGTTCTCCTAAAGCGTCAATAAAAACAATGTTAGTACGAAATTTAGTGACATACGGAATGAAATAACAAAACAGGAGAACAGAATTAATATATATATACGGTCAAGTTAATCCGTCCAAGTACCAATCCACACATTTCTTTTTTTAAATACCTGTTCAGATAGGGTGTCCCGTAGATCATTGGGCAACGAATTCAGTGTTTCAATTGTACTGACAACAAAAGAAATATCGTAGAGGGTGGATCTGTGATTTGGTATTTTGAGGATTATGTTAGCTGCAGCTCTGGTCGGGATGTTATGAATGGTTGAGAGCAACTATCTATTAGATAAGAGGGTTTTGTAGAATAGAAACAACGAATGATAGCTGTGACTTTGGTTTAATTTAAGGCAATTTAGCTCATAGAATACAGGAGTTAGGATGAAATTTTGGAATGTTCATTATAAAGCGGACACCAGCATTTTGAGCCCTCTGAAGTCTATTACAGAGAGCGCCACTTAGTCTACCGTACACGACGTCTCATTATAATTGTTAGTAGTCATTGTTTTGAGGAATATTGTAGTGTTGGCTAGCAATGTACAGTTGTTGCTGTTGCGTGACTTCTGTTAGTTGTCAGTGTTGAGTAGTTCACTGTGTTTGGACGCGAGAGTGATGAACTTTCTCTGAAATCGAACCAGGGAGCAGACGCCGCGTGTTGTGGCCAGTATCCCTGTGTTCAAACCTATCTGTCTGCACGCAGCTGCTGTACGAGGTGACTGGGCTTGAGAGACGAATTTAAAGTAAGGATAACTGCCAATCAGGCCTGCCGTCTCCCAGGTAACATCAGCGAGCTGAACTGCCTATTGTGAGGAGGACAGACTTTGTAAATGGACAGAAATTAGAGGAGTGTGATCATTTGTGATTGAATAGAATTGTGTGTGTGTGTAAATGTGTGTGTACTAATTGTTTTGTTCGTAACAGTGTACTTCATAGTGTTGTTTTACAGATCAGAAGTGCAATGATTCTCTCTGAGAATTTGGGTAGACTCTGGCAAATATTGTGGTAGCATGAACTCTAAATGGGATGGTTGTTTTGAAGAACGAGAATACATATTAGTCGGTTAGTAATAGCTGCCTTTGCCACCAAGGACTTGCAGGTAGAAACTCCTGCTCCGTGAGGAATGCAAACCTGCTATGCAGGCAATCCATCTAATGCAGAAGTGCATTTGGGTGCACCTGAGGTGAAATCCCACTGCGAACATAACGGAGTTTCCAATTGTGTACAGAAATAATGGAACGCCGCGAGAATGTATTGGAGAATACTACTATTATTACCTTCAACTGATTAAAATATCTGGAGCGTAGATTAATAATAATAATAATAATAATAATAATAATAATAATAATAATAATAATAATAATAATAGTAATAATAATAATAATAAGTGATTTAAGCCCACTAGGAAGCGCTTATGACTGGTTATTTTTGAATGCTTGGGTTCGTTCCCAATACTTCTTGAGTCCTGCTATTAGTTTTTCCTTTCTTTCTTGTGAGGTTTGTGAGATTTAACCACTTTTGGTTAGGGAGGTCTGAGACATCAGTATCAGAAACCCCAGCGGAAGCTAAGCTATTTCATTGAGCCACAGGTTTCCAGCTGTCCAGACTTTCGACGAGTGACGTAAGCCTGCTGTTGTACATTCTCAGAAAGCAAAGTCATCTCCGTACAGGCCATGAAGGCCCTTCGAGGGGTGGGAGATAAAGGCTTCCACTACCCGCAACCTCGGCACTTGATGGGGTAGAGTGGTTAGCTCTACGCCCGGTCACCTTTGCCCCCAGGAATTAACCTGGTACTCATTTTTGGTGTAGGCTGAGTGAACCCCAGGGCCATGTGCACCTCCGGAGGTGGAAATCTCGTTTCTTAAATTTTACGACTTCCTGGCGGGGATTCGAACCCACCTCCTTCCGGGTGAACCGAGCACGCCTTTACCCCCTCGGCCAGGCAGCCCCTCTCCATTCTCAGTAGGTGCCCGTAAAACTTCAGCCGCCTACGTCGCATGATAGTGTTGGCCCATAAATTTTCCGGAGGATACGTCTTACAGTTTTTTCATGATGCCTTTCCTTTTCATCAGTAAGGTCTCCGCAGCATATAAAAATTGGAGCCTGAAAACAGTTTTGTAATGGCATATTTTGGCGTTCTTCGAAATGAACTCCTTGTTGTAACGGTTTTGCGATAGTTGGTATGCTGCGTTGAATTTGGCACATCTGTCTAAGATGGAGGTTCAGTCTCTACCATTGGGGTGGACCCATTCGCCAATATCCCGGAATCGATTTACTTTTTCTATCTTTCCATATATGGTCACCAAAGATGCTTTACCAGGGTGCTTACTCTCGAAGTACTTGGTTTATGGCCAGAAGAGACTACAAGACACACGTAGACACAGTCACTGAAAACGTCTGGAGCAATCCCAAGCGCTACTGGAGTCTTGTCAAGACACGGAGAAGAACGGAGCGAATTCTTGTCAGCGCGAAGCGCAGCGATGCAACAGCAGACGGCGCCGATCGCAATGAACTGTTTAACGGGTATTTCTTCTCCAACTTCTCTCCTCCCTCACAAAAACACCCGCTCCCACCCGTAGGAACAGTTTCAAACAGAACCCTATTAAGCATAACTGCCACATAAAGTGAAGTTCATAACCTTCTTCAAACTTTTCGTACCAACAACAATACCTGTCCCGACGCTATAGGTTCTCTTCTCTTGAAAAATACTGCCAGCATTTTTCTTGCTTCTCTCTCTCTCTAAATTATTTAACAGATGTTTCGCCGCGGGCTACTTTCCTCTGACGGGGAAAGAAACAAATATTGTCCCACTTCTCAAATCAGGCAACAAATTTAATGTTTCATCTTACCGTCCAATTTCTATTATCCCCACACTATCCTTTATCTTTGAAAAAATTAGACACCAGCATTCATCTCGCCCTATATCTCAACCAATCAGTATGGTTTTCTACCAGGTTGCTCTGTCTCACAAACCTGGCCACTCTGCATAGTTTTGCATCACATGCCATTGCAGGTAAATTACACCTGGATATCTGCTACGTAGACATTTCGAAAACTTTCGATACTGTAGACCACACTCTGCTGCTCCATAAACTCTCCGAACAACTTAATGTACATGGCAGTCTTCAGACCATGTAACCCTTGGCAGAGAGTGGTAACATCAGGCACATCATCCTCATGGTTAGCAGTCACCTCCGGTGTCCCTCAAGGCCCCTTGCTGTTTTTCTTGTTTATGGACGATATGCCGTCCAAACTCAAGGAAACAGCAAATACCCTACATTTTGCTGACGACTGAAAGATATTTATGGAGATCAGGAATCCGGCAGATGCAGCTCTTCTACAGTCCTAACTTAACGTCCTATCGAATTGGTGCCGTACTTCGAAACTTATCCCCAATCCACAAACATGCAACCACATGGCCATAACACTACGTAAATCTCCTCTACCGGCATCATATTACCTACTCGACAAGTCCATTGCTGTAATTACTCAACAGCGTGACTTAGGTGTAATATCCGATACAAAATTACAATTCAAGAACCACATAGAAACATATACAAACAAGGCTATGAAATTACGAGGCATTCTCTACCGTTTCACAGAAATTTCTGATCCCACCGCTCTTCATCACTTCTTCCTCACGATCATTCAACCTCTATTAAACTACTGCTCTCCGATTTGGACACCAGCCTCCCCCTCCAATATTAACCAATTAGACAGAGCAGAGTCTTCCTTTGCTGCAATTCTTAGGAACAGAAACCTCAAGTTCATAAATCCGTCTACGCAGCAGTTTTTAAGGGCAATAATTGTGCCACCGCTGCACATCAGACGACAGGTAGCTGACCTGAACTTCCTCCACGGGATCTTAAATGGGCATTACCGCTCGAAACATCTTGTCTCACTCTTCTCTATCCGTGTTCCTTCTCGCTGCACCATAATCAAAGATTTTCTCCACATTCCTTACACTCAGCACTCAACACTTCAACGATATTTCCTAATCTGCCTCCCAACTCTCTTTAACAGTCTTAATAGGAGACAAGAGCTTGATATAACATCAAATAAAAGTATATTCGACAGTGATGTAATTAGTCTCTTAAGGATAAGTGGATATACCGCCATCTTGACCCATGACGACTTGGCTATGAACATGGACATTCTCATGGTTTTCGATTTGGACAGTCGTTATTAGTAGGCTGTGTACCTGATCTTGTCATTTTTTGTTATGTTTTATATGTAATCATGAATGTTTACATTTGTTATTTAGTCTGTTGACAGTACAAGTGAAATTTGCTCAGTGTATTTGCGTCTTGTGCTTTGTGAAAATAAAAATAAATAAATAAATAAATAAATAAATAAATAAATAAATAAATAAATAAATAAATAAATAAATAAATAAATAAATAAATAAATAAATATGATATTTATAGTCCTGTCTTAACCGCTGTCTCGTGTATGAACTAAACAGCAACTGCGGCGTCCTTAGAATTGTCATCTGCGAGGGCCAGACTTGTGACCTCGATCTTCGGTGTTCCGGCTCCAATGGTAACCGGTTTGATTCCAAGATTGCTCAGTGTAAGTTCCCAGGTCTTTATGACTTTTTCGAGGACCAGTTTGAGGAGGTTTAGTGCCATTTCGTCCAGCAACAAATTTCCTTGAAAAACGTGTCATTTCGTCCAGCTCGGTTTTACAAATTATTACACGTTAATGAGTGCCATCTCGTCCAATCGAAATGTTGACAAGGGTTGAGGCAGTGCAGATCACGCTTACTTGCACAACCACAGGTTGTGGGATTTCCCATCCACCCCTGCTGTGAAATTCCATTCCTCCTCTCCCCACCTTTGTTTATGAACAGAGACTTCATTCGTTGGAATGATCTTTATGAATTAACATCTTTGTAAATTATGGAGTTTTCAACCACCACAAGGGGCCAACCTAGTTTATTACATAACGGGTATCGGTATACGGTTAAGAATGAGAAGAAGTGCGTTGAAGTTGTGTGGCGTTGTGTTAACCGTTCTTGTAGTGGAAAAGTGTTTACTACAAACCGTGAAATTATTAAAGAAGAAATCCACAATACGTGTGTTCCTGATGTGGCTGCACAAGAAGTCCACAAGACTATGGTACAGGGAAAGAAGAGAGCCCGCGAAGAAACCGATACATCGATTTCACAGTTAGGTTTACATTTTTATTAGTGACAATATTTACGCCCTGGACTCTAGGACTCCGCCCCACTGGCAATGGGCATATATTAATTTAAATTGAGTTTGAACTCCTTGCAAATCCTGAGGCTGAAGGCCGAAGGAAGTAAACTAGCGAAGCGAGCTTACATTCTGCGAGCGACGTCTTGCTCAACAGACAGACAGACAGACAGACAGACAGACAGACAGACAGACAGACAGACAGACAGACAGACAGACAGACAGACAGACAGACAGACAGACAGACAGACAGAAATTGAAATAAAGTTCGATTCGGCTTCTACGATATATAATACATGAAATTATGCCAAAACTCACTATTCCAAGTAATGTACAGACTGAACTCTTAATTTATTCATATAGATAGTATAGTTAGTTCCTTTTGGTTTCGGATTTTTGACGACGAAATCAAACCTCTTCTACAGTCCGGATTTGAACTAGTTACCAGAATTCCTCAATTATATAACTGCAAGTCTACTCTGCATAGACAGCGAAGGGATGCGCAGTGAATTCAGGCTGAACCCAGTCATCGAGATGAATTGGATTCAGAAAGTTTGAAGATGGCAGATGGAAATCATTTCTTACTAGCTGACGACTGTGGTGATTAGCGGATACTTATATTTGCCAGTTCCACAGGAAAAACTGCATTAAAAGAAAATAAGAATTTTTTCATGGATGGCACCTTTAAGAGTGTTAGCAAACAATTTTCTCAGTTGTACGCCATCCACGTAGATTTAGGAAGCACTGTGGAAGAAACAAACGTAACCCCCGTAATTTTCGCATTACTTCCTGACAAGAGAAAGCCAACTTACATTCGCCTGTTTAACGCCATTCTTCGGGTGATTCCAGACTGGTCCCCTGAGACAGCAAACGCAGGTTTCGAAGCTGGAGTGATCGAGGCAATCAACACTGTATTTCCTGCTGCAGAATTGCATGGGTGCTTTTTACTTTTTTCTTTTTCTTATATCAAAAAATCTATGGAGAAATGTACAAAACATTGGGAATGCCAAATATTACAACACACGCCAGGAAATACGAGATTCCGTGAGAATGTGCGCTGCTCTGGCCTTTTTAAAGACGACAGATGTGGAGGAAGACTGGCTACACATCCACAGTGTTGCTGTAACGCATGAGAAACTCAATGAGTTTTTTGACTATTTCATTTACCAGTGATTAGAAAACCCTCATTTCCCAATTGATGCATGGAATTGTACCGGCAGGCGACATCGTACCCGCTGTGGAAGGATGGAACCATCGCTTGAATGCAATTGTAGGCAAACCACACACCCTCGAATAAAACACCTAATTATGGCACTAAAGAAAGAAGCAGATTATTCTGACACGAAAATAATCAGGATTGACTTAAATTTAGAAGGTCTAAAGAGGAGAAACAAGTACATTGTAATGGACAACAGAATAGAAAGAGTAATTGAAAAATTGGAGAAGTCACGAGACATTGAATCGTTTTCGAGTAACGCCTCCTACATAACTAAAATGGATTGAGAGAAACAAAAACGTTACTGATTTTCATCATCAGACAACTCATTAGCTGCTGCATACATTGTACACACTGTATATATTTGTAAATAGACACAAAACTTGACAAGGCTGAAAGGCCACTTCTTCCATTGCCAGATTTGATTTGTGTTTTTAATCAAACCTTTGTAGTAATGTGAAAATTGGCTGAACGTGACTTCATAACAATCTCGAGGAACGCAGTTAATAGTAAGTATATTATCTTACACTCAACTCCCTTAGGAATTTTTTTGTCCAGTGAACTACTTTTTTTTATTTTAAGTCCGATTTTGATGTTTGATGTGTCAAAATAAAGGGAACTTTCCCTAGATGTTTCGAAAGGACATGAAATGAAATGTCGTATGGCTTTTAGTGCCGGGATGTCCCAGGACGGGTTCGGCTCGCCAGGTGCAGGTCATTCTATTTGACTCCCGTAGGCGACCTGCGCGTCGTGATGAGGATGAAATGATGATGAAGACAACACATACACCCAGCCCCGTGCCATTGGAATTAACCAATTAAGGTTAAAATCCCCGACCTGGCCGGGAATGGAACCCGGGACCCTCTGAACCGAAGGCCAGGACGCTGACCGTTCAGCCAACGAGTCGGACTCGAAAGGACATGATTTCCCTAAACTCACTTAGGGCTCCCTCCTGAAAGCCCTAAGTCCCTATGTAATTTTAATGAAATAAACAAATACATGTATTCCTGCTTGGTATATGACAAGATATTTATTTAAACAGATGTTTTAGTAATGCAACTTTGGATATATTTTAATTATCACCTGATTTGTGAAATTATTTGTTTTTATTCTCACTATGTTGTTTACATTATAAGCATTCCATTGTAAAATATAGTTGACTGGTGGCAAACGAGCGGAGCGAGTAACGTCCATTATTACAAACATCAAAAAATTACCTATTTCTAACAAGGAACACAATGAAATGAAACAGTTATTGGAGACCTGTCAAACTGTCAATCATAGGTGTTTGGACGAAATAGCACTAGTGGGCCGGTAGAGAGTTAATTACCTGCCTTTGTTCGTGGAATTCGGACGAAATGGTACTTGGACGAAATTGCACCTGGACGAAATGGCACGACACGGTTTGAAGAGAACAGGCGAGAGGTCATCTCCTTGTCTCATATCAGTTGTGATCGTGAAACTCCGAGACAGTTTTCCTCTAAATTTAACCTAGGAGGAGGTGTCCGTGAGAGTCTGTTCGATGAAGGTGCTTGTGTTGTAATCCACTCCTCGTTCTCGCAACACTGAGAAGAGTGTCTGGCGGTCAATAGAGTCATAAGCCTTTGTGAAGTCGACGAATATCACAGTGATGTTCACGCCATTCACATATTTTAATTGGAAAATTGGTTTCCAGGTTGAAGATCTGCTCGGTGCAGGACCATCCTCGCCGAAATCCTCCCTGATATTCACCAATTGTGTGACCACACTGGCTCTCCACGTTGTCCTGTAGAATCCTAGACAGATCTTTGTAGGCTATTGGCAACAGCGTTATTCCCTAGCAGTTGTTGACATCACTTCGATCGTCTTTCTTGTGTAGTGGGTGTATTAGAGCTATTCTCGTGTTAGTTTATACAAATTATTCCAAAAGCCTTTTGCTGGATGACTCCATTGTGCCATGTTGTAATCTTTGGCTGTTGTGGCATTCTTGTGTTATTGATACTACAACGTGTTAGGGATATAAGTAAAAATATTTGTCAGCTGTTTATTGGCAGTACCCTGAATACAATTCAAAACATAAAAAAAGAAAAAAAAAGAAAAGGAAATTAAAATAATTGACGCACGTAGGTCAGGTAGTATTTAATGAAGAATGACTTAGGGGTTTACTGACGTACATTACAATATTTTCCACTGTGAAAACGTTCGCTTCTTGGACGTAGAACATTTTTACACAACTTACTACCTGAAGCTGAGTGCAATATGTACTCGTAATTAGAATTGTTTCCTGTACATTATAAATGCATACATCCCGAAGCCGCAGTAAGAAATAAACTCGTGTCCACATCCCGAGATGGAGCAGCTCTTCTCAGGCACACCCTCCATGGAGGTAAGCTGCATGTTCCATTTCCACCACATACCAGCCCTCCTGCCAGTCTTAAATTTCTGGCAGTACTGAGAATCGAACCTGGGCCCCTGAGGATGGCAGCTAATAGTAATAACTAGGGCTCGGATGTTTAGGAAAAGTCATATTTTTTCTTTGTCTCTATTTTCTTGCCTGATTGGATTTTGGTGCAAATCAGGTGATTATCGTCACAACTAAGTGATTTTTACTTGTCATATAAATGCATATTTTGGCTTTTTTGTCATAAAGTCATATTTTGATCTATTTTAGTAGCAACGTCATAATTCGATCATATTTCGGCGGTTTGGTGACAGCTGTAGCTGTGCAAAATCATCGTCAACTTTCCGAATGAGAACTAGTATTCACAAAACTGCTTTTCCGTATCACATCTGTAGTTAATACAAGTGGAATACTCTGCCTCTTCTATCAAGATTGTGCAGTAATTGTTTTCCAACAGTTGTCAGAAAGTCTGGCATATATTAAGTCGAACTTTGGAATTATATCGAGTGCAATTACTCATTTAGAAGCTGCTGGCTTAGAAATTCATGCAAGTATTGAAATTATGAGAAGTGTTGAACTTTCAGCACAACAATCACATGGAATAGTTGGCGTCAGTGTAAAAAGGAAACTTAATCGAAGTGACGGTTTTCGCTGTATGTGCAAGAGAAATGATGTTCTTACAGGAGAAGGTACCAGTGCATTTCAAGATGTGCTCATACTCGATTGCAGTGATTTCATATTATTTAAATATGCACCAATAAAGTCATGTGACGTAAAAAGGAGCTTCTCTTCTTACAAGAATATGTTAAGTGATAATCGGAGGTCTTTCGGGCCTGATGTTTTGAAGATGAATCTTGTCATACATTTCAGTACCGCCCGCGGACAAAAATGAAAAAGTTATGTGAGTTTGCACTACTTGCCCTGCCGCCATACTATAATCTATCAAATGACATCTACTTAATTTGTTTCGTGGTGCTCAGTTTAAACTTTAAGGCATTTAAATAATATTAATGTATTCGTAGCTTAAACGTTCCAAAACATTTTGAAAAAATAGATCGATTTCTAGTTTTCTCGTATTTCAATCCACCAATGAAGGGTGCAAACATGTTTTGCCTTTTAAAATGTTGTGTGGCCTGATAATCTTAGCGAAATTTGTAGGGCGTTCTTTATAGGTATGTATTCATAAATGTTTGATAAGTGAATCGAGGACAATAGACTGTGAATAACTGCTAAACATGCATATTCAAAAATTAATATGAAAGTAAGAATAAATAATTTAGTTAACAAATACGTATCAGAGGATTTGCCGTTTCGATTTATAACATATTTTCAAATGACCATATTTAGATTAATCATTTTAGGGTCATATTGTGTAATTTTTACGTCATATTTCGTCAATTTTTACGTCATATTGCATCAATTTTGAGGCCATATTTCGTCACTTTTGAGGTCATATTTGCTTGCTTATTTGGGCTAGTTTTAGGTCTTAAACATCCGAGCCCTATTAATAACACTAACCTTTACGCACGCATACAGCCCGAAGCATTGTACGGAGAAGGGCGAACGAAGCTACCTTACGAACATCGCACTCTACTTCAAACTCCTCCCATGGACAAACCATTCGAAGAATGTTTAAATAAAAGCATATTTTGTGAACTGCGGACATTCTTCCTTACCTTCTGTAGGTCAACCTGAGATCATATCAGTAGTTTTTAGCTTTAGTATCTGTTTGTTTGGCTGTTTGTCTGTTTGTTCCTCCATCACGGGTAAACGGCTGAATAGATCTCAACCAAACTTCATATTTAGAATCTACTTATCCAGGAGCAGGTTTCTACATAACTTAGAAATCATTTAAAAATCACTGAACAGACTAGGGTTTTGTAGGAATAAGAGAAGGGTTTTCAATTTTACACTATTTATTATATCTCGACCAAACATCATATTTAGAGTCTAATCGTCCAGGAGCAAGTTTTGATATGCATATCATTTAAAAATCACCGAATAGACTGGGTTTTTATAGGAATACCAGAAGAGTTTTTTCAATTTCCTTTTACACTATCGATTATATGTAAAATCTGTGAACTACAAGTGAAATACCCCTTCATTTTAAATAATTTTTGTTATGTACATAATTTCGCTTACTTTTCAAATGACGGGGAAAAGTACTATTACCGGGCAAGTGGGCCGTGCGGTTAGGAGCGCGCAGCTGTGAGCTTGCATCTGGGAGATAGTGGGTTCGAACCGCACTGTCGGCAGCCCTGAAGATGGTTTTCCGTGGTTTCGCATTTTCACACGAGGCAAATGCTGGGGCTGTACCTTAATTAAGGCGACAGCTGCTTCCTTCCCACTCCTAGACCTTTCCTATCCCATCGTCACTGTAATACCTATCAGTGTCGGTGCGACGTAAAAAATATTGTAGAAAAGAATACTATTTTCTACGGGCTTCATGCTGTGTAGCCAGTGACGGACACCCTCGCACACCTGCAGTTATTTGAAGGATCCATAACAGGAGAAAATCAGAGGATGTATAATATTTCTCTCGGCATGAAAATTAACCCCCAAAGGTCTGTATATAACAAACGTTTAAATATATGTTGTTTCCTTTCCTTTATGCCATGCGCGTATTTATCGTACGACGGATAACGCAGATGATTACGAAAAATTGGATTTTTAGTCCAAGGCCCATGGAGAATGTCGTGCAATGTCACTTCAAGGTGGGTAACGGGAAAAACTAAAGAGCCATTTTACTCTTTTGGTAGGGCAGATGTTAATGGAGGTATCATCAACGTCAGAGCGCCACGAAAATCGTCAGAGATACAATTATCTTTCTCAAATGCGATATTATTTGACGGAAATAAATATCATACGAGAACACGTTCACTTCCTTGTATAAATTACTTTATTGTCACTGTCAGTCACAACTCAAAATTATATACACTAGCAAGTGACACTACAACACTTAATAGCGGAGTATCCTGAAGTCGATTCTGACAAGTACAGATATCAACGACACTGACTCGTGCACTAGAACATACACTCTCTTGAACTCACCGACTCCACTACGATGCCCAACAGTCACTCGCAGTCCATCACTTGCCTTCGAGTCCAACCTCACTGACTGACAGCTCGATATATATACTGTTCGATCAACCATCTAGAATTATCGATTTCTGGAAGGGTTCTTACAACGCTCTAATGGAACACACTCGAAACATCGATAGATCAGCTAATCGAATGGAGTACTCGAACTTTCGTTACTGTTTACCGTTACGCATAGAAATCTCTCCAACATTCCTAATGTCTCTACATGTATCTGGATAATAAACTTTACAGTAAGTTTCCAGAACCCTTAATATACACCAAATTGTAGTAGAATAAATCTAATATACGTATATTATACAGTTTTCTACCGCTTTCGACTATGTAGATTTTGAGGTTAAACTTATACACAATACGTATATGAGGTTATACACATTTATAATACATATTTACAGGGAAACCATGTATTAGTCGTATTTAACATTTAATAAATTATAATTTAGCATTTAATAACACATAATTAAAAGAGAGAGAGAGAGAGAGAGAGAGAGAGAGAGAGAGAGAGAGAGAGAGAGAGAGAGATTTATTAAAGAAATAAAACATCCGTCCTCCAATGAGGATGACCATTTGGATCCGGAATACAGTTTCAATTTCAATGAAGTTTAAAAATATCAGGAAATGCAAATTTAATCGTCGATGCTGTTATCTTCTTTCTTTTCCCAGGGTTCGTGGGGGAGGAATTTCAATCACGTTCTCAGGTACAGATGGAAATGAATGATTTGCAGAGAGTCCCTCAGTCTCTATATTACTATTTTTTCTAACTCGCAGAATGGAACTTTCAAGGTTTGTAGGAAGTTTGATGTCTGACTCGGGAGGGTGCCTCTTGCTCCGAATAGCAGGCCTCTGACAATCCACCGATCGATAGGTATTTTATACTTAGATGAAAGGTAAGGCATGCATGGAACATAAATAGCTTGCTTTTCTAGGTCCACATCCCGAGCCTGATTAAGGTCTCTTTCAAAGCGAATAGTGGGATCTAAGACCATTGCTTTAATGTCCTCTCTGTTGATGGTTACGATGTCCGCCCTCCGATTAGAGTCATCGGTAGAGATGCAGTGAACCTCCTTGTGCACCTCCCATTCACGCTGTCTCAAGCCTTGAGCAATCGACGTTCTTACACGATGGTAATAATTGAAGGTTTTATACCAGTTAGGATGTCGTACCTACGACACAATATGCAACCTGAGAACCACGGAAAATTTCGCACAACTTCGGACCAGAAACTGTACCGTACAATAAATTCGGAAATCGTTCTCATTCTCTCTCGAATTTTTTCAGCTTTATCATATTTTCGTTACTGCCCCACGCTGTCGTAGGAAAATATACTTTTAATATATCGCATTAAACTTGTGAATAGAGCCATGTTACTTCGAATAAATTCCTGAAGGAAACATGTAATCCTCTGCAAATTCCCGTGCGAAGAACGGGTACAAATGCTAGCGTTACTTACCGTATTTATGAGCCTGTCATCTTCGTGATGAATCCGTGCTGGTAAGCTGAACTGGTGTAACAATAAATCTTGAGAACAGATCCGGGGTTATTTGGCATATTTTGTAGAAATTGTGTTATGAAATGACGCTAATAGGTCCTACTGGTTAGCCCCTTATAATAATAATAATAATAATAATAATAATAATAATAATAATAATAATAATAATAATAATAATAATAATAATAATAACAATAATAATAATAATAATAATAATAATATCATGAAGTTCGGAATAGAGAAAATGTAGAGTGGTCCATATGAAACAAGGAAAACGTGAGGCTACTGACAGATTTCAGATCTCTGAAAAGGAAATAACGAAAGATTTCGAACCAGGGTAATTTTACAAGTAGGCCTACTTGGGTTTCCATCAACCTAAAGGCATCTACCACTTAACCATCAAGGAGAACCTAAAGACTGGTTTCCTTAAAAAATCCTCAGCTGTTTCAACATCTATCCTAAATGCAGGAAATAAAGTAAAGACAGTTAACTCTTTTGCAATCCCTATTCTCATCTACTCACTTGGTGTCATTAAATGGTCTGAAACAAATTGCCATATCGTCTGCGTTAGCCAGATATGTTATAAACAGGTTGAAGAGAAGTAGAATAGAAAAGAGTTCACCCCGCTATAAGGCACTGAAAGGAATAATCTGACAGGTGTCATGTCAAAAATCCCCCTGTGGGTGGGGGCGATAGAATAACACTCACAGTATCTCCTGCCTGTCGTAAGAGGCTAATATAAGCGCCCTCAGAGGCTCTCAGCTTGGGAGCTTGGGTTGGTGACAACGGGGCCCTTAGCTGAGTTTTGACATTGCTTCTACTTGTGCCAGGCTCCACACTTTCATCACTCCGTTGGTCAACTCTTATTGTTTTCCCATCCTGACGCCATTAATATCTTTCATTTTCACGCCTTACCTTTCTTTGGCCTATACTTTCATTTTTCGATGTGTCGGACCCCTTCTATTTTTTCTTATGATTAGTGTTAATAGAGGTTGCTTGCCTAGTTGTACTTCCTTTTAAAACAGTAATCACCATCACCATCACCACCACCTTGGCTGAGTCCTGGCATTGCTTCCATTTACTTATACCAGGCTCCTCACTTTCATCAATTGCATTTGACCTCCCTTGGTCAACTCTTGTCCTTTGCTAACCCCAACGGTATTAGAGCATTCGAGGTCTTTTATGTTCGCTCCCTTCGAGGCCTTTTTCTTTCTTTGGACGTACCTTCATTTTTCGAAGTGTCGGATCCCTTCCATTTTTCATGTCTGATTAGTGTTATATAGAGGATGGTTGTCTTGTTATACTTCCTCTGAAAACAATAATAACCACCACCACCACCACTATTGTCAGAAACCTAATGATGTAGTGTGGGAAATCAAGGAGATGAAGCTTTTTTTTTTTGCTATTTGCTTTACGTCGTACCGACACAGATATGTCTTATGGCGACGATGGGACAGGAAAGGGCTAGGATTGAGAAGGAAGCAGCCGTGGCCTTAATTAAGGTACAGCCCCGGCATTTACCTCGTGTGGAAATGGGAAACCACGGAAAACCATCTTCAGGGCTGCCGACAGTGGGGTTCGAACCCACTATCTCCCGAAGGAGATGAAGTTTGTAAATTTACCGTACCCTTCGTGTCATAGGCGATCAAACGCACGTGAAATGTCTACGAAGTTGACTCCTCTATGACGCCTGTAAGTGAAGTTTCTGGTGATTTCTTCAATATTGTTCTTGTAGTGACAACTCTATGCATCGGAAAGTATACCATAAAGCTGTACAAGTTCAGTAATTCACTCTATACCTGAGCACGTGCTCTCAGTAGTCGCCATGGATTAAATCACCGCGTCGGTCCGCAGAAGGGACTGGAGTGTCGGCAGGCGAACGAGGCCATGATGCAAGCGGGCCCGAATAAAATTATCTTGTATAAGTAGAACGTTTGCAAAACTATGTAACGAAAACGTCATTATTTCATACTGCAGCACTGTATTATGAGATGGACCTTAGTATGAATCTTACATCAAAATATGATTTTTACTGTACACAACTACACGGCTCATTCAAAGTTCTTCTGGCTAGTGAGTGTGTCCTCGGCTAGATATCAGCACCAGCTGAGATAAGGCAAACCAATGGTATAATTTGAATTTATGGGAAGCGCCATGCCATAGTCTTACGAATTTTTACATAGTGTGAATATGAATTTTTGCTGGGATTCAGAAGACCCCAGTGAGCATATCTATGGTTAAGTAGCATATGGATGCTTGTGAATCATCCTGACACTCTCTATTGAGGAAGAAAATGGAAGAGATTTATTTGCTGTATCATTGAGCCTAAGTACACAGTATTAAGGTTTTTCATAAGCTCTTTAGATAGACCAGAAAAATTCACAGGAAAGATATAATTATTGGCATGTAAGAAACAGATTCTGTAGATACACATTGTATCTTTTTATTTTTCCTACCGCTGGTTCAGAGTCAGCTGATGTATCGTTTAATTTGATCAAAATTATTATCTTGGAAACATATTATAATCTATACATATTGTAAAACAAAGCCTTCTAGAAGTGACTGTCGTTGTTCGTGGGAGCTCATCTCGAGAACTAAGGTACTGGTTTTGACGTGGTTTCCACCGTTGTATAGAACATTTATCAAGAAGAGTTTAGGTTGCTCTTTAGTTCTATTTCCAGGAAAGGAACTAAATAGTAATTTAAAAGACAGTGGAAGCTTCAGTATAAGGGTTTAAACTTATGACATGGCATTTTTTATTTTCAACAAAAGTAAGCTGAGAATTGGTGACTTCAGTCAAGGAAATCAAACAAAAGAACCCGCCATTCGAGCGCCTTCTTAGCTTATGTTGCCTTAAACCGTCAACAATAGACCCCAAGCATGAGCTGAAGAATTGTTGTTCATAACACGGCCTTGACAATCGCTTGTGAAGCCCAGCATAAAACTGTAATGGGAAAGTTTCACTATAATGCCACTGGAGCGCTGGCCTCCTACTCACTGACAGGAAGCTGTATACCGCAAATTGCCGCATTTCCAGTTTTATTTATATTGTTTTGCTGTCGTAAATGTTGGCAATGTGTTCGCAATAAGGTGCTTGTTGGCTTGATAATTTGGGCTGATAGTTATGCGCTAGTGAGTTTAATTTTTTATTGTGTAGTGTGGTGATTATATTTTTTAAATAGTCTTTACAACTCTTGGAATATGTGACATTATTGTGCGCCTTTTTGTACTTAGAGCAGAAAATTTCTGCAAACAAGAATAAATGTAATGAGTGGCTCAAAGTGTTTTCTCGCTGTAAATTCGTCCTAAACAAGAACTTTAATTTATGCGCTAATTCGTTTTTTAATGTTGTAGTAATTGACTTTTCTTTAACTGTGTTTGGAAATATTGTAATATGTATTGCTGTGTGCCTTTTTGTATTTCGAACAGGTAACAAAAAAAGAGCAAAGGGACACTATCATTTCGCGAATTCTCTGTAGATCAGGACAAAACTACGGAGTGGCTCAAAGAAGTTAGCACTTTCATCTTAGTTTTCCGTTTCTATTTCGGGTATTTATCTTCCTTCTTTCTTAATCTCCTTACCCCTTCAGGGTTGGCTTTTCCCTCGGACTCAGAGAGGGATTCCACCTCTACCACCTCAAGGGTAGTGTCCTGGAGCGTGAGACTTGGGGTCGGGGGATGTAACTGGGAAGGATGACCAGTACCTCGCCCAGGCGACCGCAACAGCTATGCTGAACAGGGGCCTTGTGTTGGGGGTGGGAAGATTGGAAGGCATAGACAAGGAAGAGGGAAGGAAGTGGCCGTGGCCTTAAGTTAGGTATCATCTTGGCATTTGCCTGGAGGAGAAGTGGGAAACTATGGAAATCTACTTCGAGGATGGCTGAGGCAGGAATCGATTCCCCCCTCTACTCAGTTGACTTCCCAAGGCTGAGTAGAACCCGTTCTAGCCCTCGTACCACTTTTGAAATTTCGGGGTAGGGCCGGGAATCGAACCCGGACCTCCGGGGGTCGCAGCTAATCACGCTAATCGGGTATTTTTAACCCTAAATTTTCTTTCATTGAATAATCCTTTAGGCGGAGTCGTTTTTGCCATATGACAGCAACACAACACATTTTTATCCAAGATAATGTGAACTTAAACATTTAAACACTGACAAGTAAGAATCATTACTGTTATGACGATAAAGCCAACGTATGAAGTGTTGTTACCTGTGCAATGAACAGTTTACAATGTATTTACTCAAAATACTTTTCTCTCACTGAATTTTTATTGAAAATTCTTCTTCTTCTTCTGCTCCTTCTTCGTTTTCTTGCTATTTGTTTTACGTCGCACCGACACAGATAGGTCTTATGGCGACGGTGGGATAGGAAATGGCTAGGAGTGGGAAAGAATCGACCGTGGCCTTAATTAAGGTACAGCCTGAAGTGAAAATGGGAAAGCACTGAAAACCATCTTTAGGGCTGCCGACAGTGGGGTTCGAGCCCACTATCTCCCGGATGCAAGCTCACAGCTGCGCGCCCCTAAACGCACGGCCGACTCGCCCGATATTTAAAATTCTTGTGAAAGATATGAATGAAATGTAATTTGAAACTATATATATATTGAAATTAAAATTTAAACATGTTTGAGTCAAAATACTTATGTTATCCATACAATGAATATAGAAAAAAAAGTAGGATTTTTATGTTTTGTCCAGCCCTTTTCCTGAGAGCAGCACTTGAAGAATTTTAAAACTCTAAAAACAATGACTCTTAATCTCAAGGTTAACATCAGAAGACAAAAGTATTGTGGTAAGTTCTGCTATGTATCTAAATGCCATGATAATAAAAGCGATTACTATTATTCCTCACAGTTAAGGAACGTCAGTTGGACTACTCCTTCTCTCCGCAGTTTCATTTCACGACGTTATTTTAACACATATAAATGAAATTAGCCTCTAGGATTAATAATTTTAACAGTATTAGTCAATGTAACACACTCCTTTATTTCTAAATTAAGACCGAGCTCGATAGCTACAGTCGCTTAAGTGCGGCCAGTATCCAGTAATCGGGAGATAGTGGGTTCGAACCCCACTGTCGGCAACCCTGAAGATGATTTTTCGTGGTTTCCCATTTCCACACCAGGCAAATGCTGGGGCTGTACCTTAATTAAGGCCACGGCCGCTTCCTTCCCATTCCTAGGCCTTTCCTATCCCATCGTCGGCATAAGACATATCTGTGTCGGTGCGACGTAAATCAAATAGAAAAAAAGATAAATCGGCAATCAGTGTCAATATCAGAACGTCAGCTGGACTATTCCATCTCACCGCAGTTTTATTTCATGATATTATTTTGGCAAATATCAACGAAAGTAACCTTTAAGATTAATCATTATAAGTATTAACCTATGCAACATTCTCCATAACTCTAAATTACGATAAATCGGCAATCAAAGTCAGTACCTTCTCCATAAAGAAGTATGCATTTCTACCGCAAATAAATAGGCCACCAGTGCCACGTGTCGAGCTGTGTAACTACTCCGATTACAGTGCATTGACCCGATTGTCAAGGCCGGTAAGGAGCTAGCTAGAGCGACGCATAAATTTCATATTATTCCGTATTGAAGAGCAATGCAATGTAAAACAAAAGCTGAAAGGTTTCCACCTATTCAGTACTATTTTTGTGGAAACCTTTAATTTTTCGTTTTATATTATGAAGAATTGTTAAGCATGAAAAGCGCTACAAAATAGTACAAGTGAAAGGTAGTCCTCAGTAAGCAATTTTATATTATAGTTTGTAGTCAAAACCATAAATTAGAAATCAGTCACGCAATATTTATCAAAATAAATTTATCGAGCAAGTTGGCCGCGTGGTTTGGATCACGTAGCTGTGAGCTTACATTCGGGAGATGGTGGGTTTGATTCCCACGGTCAGCAGCCCTGAAGATGACTTTCCGTCGTTTCTCATTTTCATACCAGGCAAATGTTGGGGCTGTATTTTAATTTTGGCCACGGTAACTTCCTTCCTAATCTTAGCGCTTTCCTATCCCATTGTTGCCATAAGACCTGTCTGTCGGTATGAAGTAAAGCAAATAGCCTAATAAAAGAAAAAAATATTCACCTCAGTAATCCTAGTAAGATAAAATATTCAAGAATGGTTTAAGAGTTATCGTCTCTTTAGTGAAAGGCAGGGGAAAAGGAGTGAGCTGTAGGTCTGGCTGTACTGCCATTAAAACTGCAGAGTGCACGCAAATCGCCAATCCTTTTCAGCAAGAACAAGTATGACCTAGGCTACGATAGCTCAATTGACAAGAGCATCCGAAACGAAATTGGAAGGTTGTGGTTTTGAATCCCACTGGTGTCCGGTTGGCCATTTGTGTTCTGTACTTAACATATCTTCCTTTTGTATTGCAGGGTCTCTCATATGAACCCAGAGCGAACGCACGATGTTTGGTAATCTGCGCTACGGCAGCTGCAGTACGGCAGTCGCGCGCATAGTTCTTGACCTTGCAAGCAGCCTACACGTGTTCGACCTGACAAGCATGAGTCGCCAGTCTAAATCTCAGCTGTTAACGAGGTGAGACAATCTTCATTTCAACTCCGTATTTTCGTATGTAAAAGTTCTACCTTCATCTTAATGGTCTGTTAACAGTCATTACTCTCGCTATTGGAGTGTAGAAAATACTAATGGTGTTTATGAAGTTCCTCATTATGATAGGAAGATTGGTATTCGGTGTGCTGTTAGTGCAAGGCGAATAATTGGGCCTAGTTTTTTCGCGACGACGGCGTATGCAGAGAGGTACCGAGATGACATTTTGATGTCGTTCTTCTATCAGTTAACGGAAGAAGAAAAATCGCGTGGGTGGTTTTAAGAAAATTCAGCACCTGCTCATACAGCAGAAGATTCCCTTCTTACAACCTCGGAACTGTTTGCAGACGGAGTGATCAGTGCTGGTATATTTCCCCCTCGTTCTCCAGATCTAACAGTGTTGTTATTTTTACTTGTTTGGTGAAATGAAAGAAAGAAATGTATCGAACAAATTCTCACACACTGGAGGAACTGAAAAAAAAAAAAGAAAAAAGAAAAGAAAAGAAAAGCAAACATTACGAATGAAATCAGAAACATTGCAGTGGCAGAACTCACGTCAGCCAGAATGTAGTTACCAGATACAGTGTCTGTATGACCCAGGAGCGACGACTTCCAGCATCTTTTATAAGTTGAGATTTCATATAAGATTGTATACACGCATAAAGCAGGGCGGCCGCGCGTGACGTACGTCCGGCTGAGGCAGCTGCCCTACCGCAGAGTACAAACACCGTGCGTTCGGTCTGAGTTTATATGAGATACCCGGTAAATGTATTGAACACGACGTAATACTTTAAAAGTTCATTTCGAGTGCAATGTGGTCGTGAAAATTAAGTGCATCAACACAGTTATACACGCTACCAAATGTCTTTAATTGAAACCATCAGGATTATTCTGAGATTTTAAGTAAAATAAATGTAAGCTATTTATGTTAAGCACTTATCTGAACGAAGATAATTGAAGAGAGAATGTACATAAATTATTTCTTGTAGGTCTCGAGGATTAGAATCAGTTTACACAATTAAATGTAATTACTGGAAACTGTAGGAGGTTTTTTGAGTTATGAGGAGTGTATTTCCCATGCAAATCTGTCCCGGTTAAAAGAGCACTCTCCTCGGATTGCTCAGTCTACCACTCACAGAACGATTATAGTGTTTTTGTAGGTGTCGATGGGGCGCAGTAAAACATCTGGCTTATTCTTTCACATCCTTTAAGAGAGGGGTTAACAAGTACTCAGTGTTAGATGATGGGAACTTAGGAATAATTAAACTCAAGCTCTAGAGTAAAGAAAATATATTTTTCGACTAGCTTTCGTCCGCGGCATTGCATGCTTGCAAGGTAGTTTCGTGGATATTTACAGAACTGATTAACACCAGGAAATGTACAAAATTGGCCGAGAGAGTGCGTTACGTGGTCTGGGGCACGTAGGTGTTAGATTGCATTCGGAGTGGGTTCAAACCCCACCGTCGGCAGCCCTGAAAATGGTTTTCCATGGTTTACAATTTTCACACCAGGCAGATTATGGGGTTGTATCCGCAACACTTTTTCACATGATCGGCTTCTAGAATTACAAAGATATCTTACAGAAATAATTCAAAGACTTTCTGGAATGACTAAAATACAGTGCAGGAGATTAGTGTATGATTTTGCTGTGACGAACAACGTTGCTCGTCCGTACAACAACGTAACAAGAACGGCGGGAGAAGATTGGATCACTAACTTCTTGAAGAACTTCAACTTTGCCGTGAGATCTCTTGAAGCAACCTCTATAGGGCGCATGATGGGTTTCAACAAGCCTGCAGTGCACACATTTTATTTGATATTGAGAAAAGTTCGCCCGAATCAATCAATCAATCAATCAATCAATCAATCAATCAATCAATCAATCAATCAATCAATCAATCAATCAATCAATCAATCAATCAATCAATCAATCAATCAATCAATCAATCAATCAATCAATCAATCAATCAATCAATCAATCAATCAATCAATCAATCAGTCAATCCTGATCTGCATTTATGGCATTCGCCCAGATGGCATTTTCTTAAATGATTGGAAAGAAATTGGGAATTTATTGAACATCTCCCTTGGTAATATATTCCGATCCTTAACTCTCCTTCCTATAAACGAATATTTGCTCCAATTAGTCCCCTTCAATTCCAAATTTATCTTAATATTGTGATATTTCCTAATTTTAAAGACACCACTCAAACTTATTCGTCTACTGATGTCATTCCACGCCATCTCTCCACTGACAGCTCGGAACATACCACTTAGTTGAGCAGCTCGTCTCCTTTCTCCCAAATCTTCCCAGCCCAAACTTTGCAATATTTTGTGGATCTGTGGATCTTATAAAGGCCTATAAAATTATCCTCTTTTACTGATTGTGGACATCCATAGATCACACATTTCCTTACAGGCAGTAAATTTTGTCGAGAAAAAGGAATCGTCATGGCTGGATTGCCGTCACATTCATCCCACATGTTGCAGCCACTTGATATGAAGTTCTGTGGACCGCTGAAGAACAATTTATTCCCAGGCTTGTGACATTAATCTAGTGTCTAATCTTGGACACCAGATAAACATCAAAATACTGCAAGAGTTTTTTTTTGGAGCTTACACAAAAATCGCGACTATAAGCAATGCCATAAGAAAAGGTTTCGAAGCAATCGGGATAGAGCCATTCAACCCACAATTATTTAATGAATGCGACTATGCTCCCGGAGCCACGGCAGAGAGAGATTTACCAGAAGAACCGGTGCCTTCCACAGAATCTGACCCATCCACTCACTTGCCAGATCTTATGATCGCAACAGAAAATTCCAACCCACAGCAAGAAGCAGCATTGCCTACACCGCAATCAGGACCTTCTTCTAGGATGGACGGAAATAATCAAGAGCACTTCCATCTCTGCCAACGGCCGTAGCCGTGTTGAAACACCGGATCCAGCGAGATCTCCGAAATTAAGCGACATTGGACGTGGACAAGATTTGTATGGGTTGCCACACGCTGTTTGGAAGAGGGGACGGACAGTAAGGGAATGGAAGAGCGGAAAGGAGTACGTAAACTCCGGCTCAGGCACACCTCTGCGGAGGTTCGAACCTGCCTTCGGGCAGAATACACCCTTTACATCCATGTATGACCTGAAGCATTTGCCTAAGGCTCAGAGATCAACGATCAGGAAATGGTATGCCGCATCAGAAAATGAAAATCCACAGCTTGTTTCCAGTCATTCGACCGGGCCAGGGATGGAATGAATGAAGCCCCCATCTAGCGGCGAGGATAGGAATTGTGCCGGCTGCCGAAGCCTGTCGCACTCCTCTGGGGCAGTGATTAATGGATGACAGATGAAATGAAATGATATTGGAGAGTGTTGCTGGAATGGAATATGACAGGGAAAACCGGAGTACCCGGAGAAAAACCCGTCCCGCCTCCGCTATGTCCAGCACAAATCTCACATAGAGTGACCGGAATTTGAACCACGGAACCCAGCCGTAGGAGGCCGGCGCGCTGCCGCCTGAGCCACGGAGGCTCTCATGCTGCAGCAGAATCAGTCATAATTAGTACCCCTACAAAAAACACATCATTACGAAGGAAAGGTAAGCAAAGAAACGAAGGAAATGGAAAGGAAGAAGAAGAAACTGATAGCAAAGGGCTCTCCTTTTACGTCTTTATAGCGTCCTAAGGAAAATAACACATTAGATTGTCTTGTGTGCAGTGAACTCTATGTGGATCCTCCAGAAAAAACTAATACTACAAGTAAAATAGTACCATTCCTCCCCTGAAGGGGGAGGCGGGCCTCTTAGACGGTGACGCTGTATCTCAGGCCGGGAGATTTGTTACGGTGAAGGAGATGCTCGGAGAACATAAGAGGGTTGGCGGCCGTGGCCTATACTACGAACTGTCTAGGCATTCTTCTTAGTGCAGGAGAATGGAAAACCACGGAAAACCATTCTCAGGACAGTCGACGGTTGGGGCCAGCCGTGAGGTCCAGCACTGTCCCGTCTCCCAAATGCAGAGGCGTAGAACCACGGTAGAGCCGTGGCCATCCTTTCTATGCTCGGTTGGCCGGTCAGAGTGAAGAGCTGTTGGACCACGGACCAGTCGTGGTCACTTATGGGCCAAGACCCACTCTGCATCTACCGACCCCAGAAAAAGGCTGTATTCAGGGAAGTAGATGCAGTGAATGGTGGCACGAGAAGAGTTCTAGTTATGAAGGAGGTTTGTTTGTGCGTGATTACTGTCAAATTCTCTACAATTACAAGATATGGAAACACTCTGATAGGCCGGGTTGAGTGGTTCAGACGGTTGAGGCTCTGGCCTTCTGACCCCAACGTGGCAGGTTCGATCCTGGCTCAGTCCGGTGGTATTTGAAGGTGCTCAAATACGCCAGCCTCGTGTCGGTAGATTTACTGGCACGTAAAAGAACTCCTGCGGGACTAAATTTCGGCACCTCGGCGTCTCCGAAAACCGTGAAAGAGTAAGTTAGTGGGACGTAAAACAAATAGCATTATTATTAACACTCTGATATTGAACTGCCGAACTATAGAAATATGGGAACTGTATAACCATAAATATCATGGTCATAGTGTGTATACTAAATATAGCCGGTCCCGTGTTGTAGGGGTAGCGAGCCTGCCTCTCTCGCGGAGGCCCCGGGTTCGATTCCCGGCCAGGTCAGGGATTTTTCTCTCGACCTGAGGGCTGGTTCGAGGTCCACTCAGCATACGTGGTTAGAATTGAGGAGCTATCTGACGTTAAGATGGCGGCCCTGGTCTCGAAAGCCCAGAATAACGGCCGAGAGGATGCGTCGTGCTGACCACACGACCCCTCGTAATCTGCAGCCATTCGAGCTGAGCAGCGGTCGCTGGGCAGGCCAAAGCCCTTTCAAGGGCGTTAAGTGTCGTGGTCTTTGTTTTGGGATTTTTTTGGAATACTAAATATAATTTCAATCTATATTTCAAAGTTTGGGTTTTTCGTTATCTTCCCGACAAGTTCGTCAAATTGTCTCGCCCCTGGGGTAAGATGAAGAATTTGCTGAAGTTATGATTTGTATTTAATTAATTTGGAACATATTTCAACAGTGTGATTATAAGGTGATAATGTTGTTGTTGTTGCTGCTGTTTCAGTCATCAGTCCATACACTGGTTTGATGCAGCTTTCCGTGCCATCCTATCCTGTGCTAATCATTTCATTTCTAAGTAACTAATATATCCTACATTTGCTCTAATCTGTTTGTCATATTCATACCTCGGTCTACCCCTACCGTTCCCACCAACAATTCCCTCAAAAACCTACTGAACAAGTCCTGCGTTTCTTAAGATGTGTCCTATCATTCTATCTCTTCTCATCAAATTTAGCCACATGGATCTCCTCTCACCAATCCGATACAACATCTCTTCATTCGTGATTCGATCGATCCATCTCATCTTCAGTATTCTTCTGCAATACCACATTTCAAAAGCTTCTATTCTCTTTTTTTTTTTCTGAGCTAGTTATCTTCCATGTTTCACTTTCATACAATGCCACACTACATACCTATCAAAACTCTCTTTCTAATTCCTATATCAATGTTCGAAGGGAGCAAATTTCTTTTCTTAAGAAAGACATTCCTTGCTTGTGCTAGTCTGCATTTTATATCCTCCTTACTTCTGCCATCGTTAGTTGTTTTACTACCCAAATAACAACATTAATTTACTTCATATCCTAATCTGAAGTGCCGGCACCAACAGGCCCAATGGGAGACATTTTGACACCATTCATAACAGGGACTGGCTGCATAAGGAATGTCATTACTAACATAACTCATACCTCAATCACTTTCATGTTGTCAAAGTCAAGAATGAGATTGAGACAGGTCAATGAAAGTAACATTTTTTTTAGTCTACAGCAGAAGACATAGTGCACTGTAAACTTGTGCAAAGGCATATCCTAGACATAAGACGTGGGAATGCGTGCTGATTTTATGTTCCCAGCGCTTAACATTTTACTGATGAGTCAAACCTTATTACTCTATGAGGCTGTCTGAATATGCCCAATCCAATAACTGTGGCATCCTACTGTTTTCTTCCCACTTGCATTACTTTAAATCATGTTCTCAGGTAAGCACATTTTATAATGTTTCTCTTTTCTTACACCGTGCCGACCAGTAATGTATAGTTCAAACATTGTTGTTCAGTGAAGTTAACTGGCGTATAGCTTTTAGTGCCGGGAGTGCCCGAGGACATGTTCGGCTCCCCAGATGCAGATCTTTTGATATGACACCCGTAGGCGACCTGTGCCTCGTGATGAGGATGAAATGGTGATAAAGACGACACATACACCCAGCCCTCGTGTCAGCGAAATGAACTAATTATGGTTAAAATTCCCGACGCTGCCGGGAATCGAACCCGGGGCCCTTATAACCAAAAGCCAACACGCTAACCAATTACCCATGGAGCCGGAATGTTGTTCAGTAATATCGGCGGATGCGGAGCCTGCTTCGGCCGTACCGGTGGTCACGGCTGAATTGTGGCTCTACAGCTCTGCATTCCGACCGACCAACCGAGCACAGTGAAACTCAGCTTATCGGTGGCCACAGCTCTGCATTTGGGAGGCGGGGTGGGACTGTTCACCACCGTCAGCTGTGCTGAGAATGGTTTTTCATGATTTTCCATTCTCCTATACTAAGGTGAATGCTAGGACAGTTCATAGTATAGGCCACGGCCACCAACCTCCTCAACTTCTCCGAACACCTCCTTCACCGAATCAAATCTTCCTGGCCAGACAAGGGGGCATTCCCTGCTCGTCACCACCGATTTCGCTCAAATTTATAGAACATGCAGGGCTTGGCTAGAAATGAAAGTACCCGAAGTGGGAACTCCAGATGGCCAAACGTATAGAAAATAAAAATAAAAACCCACATCCATCGAATTACTAGCCCAAACTTTCACCGCTTCGCCAACAACTCCTTGGTGTGCGTACTAATGTAAGTGGCTTATGCGGTGCGAGAGCCGCGTTAACATTTTTATGTTTATTACACCGTGCCGACCAGTAATGTATAGTTCAAACATTGTTGTTCAGTGAAGTTAACTGGCGTATAGCTTTTAGTGCCGGGAGTGCCCGAGGACATGTTCGGCTCCCCAGATGCAGATCTTTTGATATGACACCCGTAGGCGACCTAGGTGGCCCGCCGTCCCCTTCAGAAATGGAATGCAAATTTGTGTTGTAGTTGTTCAGTAAGGTGTATTTGTTCTGAACGTTTCTGTAGGCCTATAATGAAGACGCTTAATATGCCGTGTCCTACCTGCAAAATTTTGGGACGGTATGTAATTTTTGACATAATATCCCCTGCTTGTGGTAGGAGATAACTAAAGGGGTTGGCTAAGTCTCAACTTAGGGGCGAGGTTTGTGGACCATGGGTCCTCTATCTGGGTCTGGTATTACTCTGCTTACTTGTGCCAGATTCCTCAATATCATATTTCAGTTTTACTTTCTTGGTCAACTCTTTATATCCTTCGATACCGACAGTATTAACTTTTTTGGGTCTAGGGAGTCTTGAAAGTTTACACCCTTCCCTTAATTTTCATTCTGGGAAGAGTGGCATGTGTTCCATTTTCCATCTGATTTAGTCAGACATACATTTTTCACCTTCTCATACGAGACATGTTTTTTCATCTTCTCTGTCCTGTCTCGTTGCAAGTAAGCAAACTTATCGGTTACATGACTTTGATAACGTGAGTATTGTCACGGAACCTACAAACTTGCGAGAAAACTGAATCATAGACACGTGACTTCTCACTTCAAAATTCTCTCGTTCATTGGCCGGTATTCGAACTACGACCGCTTTTTTTCGTCCATCGCGTCATTATCCTGTCTCCCCAGATCATAGGAATAATTAATGAACAAGGGGAGTGTGTATGTGAGGATCTTCAAAAGGCAGAAGTATTCAGTCAGCAGTATGTAAAGATTGTTGGTTACAAGGATAATGTCGAGATAGAGGAGGAGACTAAGGCCAAAGAAGTAATAAAATTTACATATGATAACAATGACATTTACAATAAGATACAAAAGTTGAAAACTAGAAAAGCGGCTGGAATTGATCAGATTTCTTTTTTTTTCTTGCTAGGGGTTTTACGTCGCACCGACACAGATAGGTCTTATGGCGACGATGGGATAGGAATGGCCTAGGAGTTGGAAGGAAGCGGCCGTGGCCTTAATTAAGGTACAGCCCCAGCATTTGCCAGGTGTGAAAATGGGAAACCACGGAAAACCATCTTCAGGGCTGGCGATAGTGGGATTCGAACCTACTATCTCCCGGATGCAAGCTCACAGCCGCGCGCCTCTTCGCGCACGGCCAACTCGCCCGGTGATCAGATTTCTGGGGATATGCTAAAGACAATGGGTTGGGATATAGTACCATATCTGAAGTACTTATTTGATTATTGTTTGGTCGGAGGAGCTATACCAGATGAATGGAGAGTTGCTATAGTAGCCCCTGTGTATAAAGGAAAGGGTGGTAGACATAAAGCTGAAAATTACAGGCCGCTAAGTTTGACATGCATTGTATGTAAGCTTTGGGAAGGCATTCTTTCTGATTATATTAGACATGTTTGTGAAATTAATAACTGGTTCGATAGAAGGCAATTCGGTTTTAGGAAAGGTTATTCCACTGAAGCTCAACTTGTAGGATTCCAGCAAGATATAGCAGATATCTTGGATTCTGGAGGTCAAATGGACTGTATCGCGATTGACCTGTCTAAAGCATTTGATAGGGTGGATCATGGGAGACTACTGGCAAAAATGAGTGCAATTGGACTAGACAAAAGAGTGACTGAATGGGTTGCTATATTTCTAGAAAATAGATCTCAGAGAATTAGAGTAGGTGAAGCTTTATCTGACCCTGTAATAATTAAGAGGAGAATTCCTCAAGGCAGTATTATCGGACCTTTATGTTTTCTTATATATATAAATGATATGAGTAAAGGAGTGGAATCGGAGGTAAGGCCTTTTGCGGATGATGTTATTCTCTATAGAGTGATAAATAAAGTACAAGATTGTGAGCAACTGCAACGTGACCTCGAAAATGTTGTGAGATGGACAGCAGGCAATGGCATGTTGATAAACGGGGTTAAAAGTCAGGTTGTGAGTTTCACAAATAGGAAAAGTCCTCTCAGTTTTAATTACTGCGTTGATGGTGTGAAAGTTCCTTTTGGGGATCATTGTAAGTATCTAGGTGTTAATATAAAGAAAGATCTTCACTGGGGCAATCACATAAATGGGATTGTAAATAAAGGGCACGGATCTCTGCATATGGTTATGAGGGTGTTTAGGGTTTGTAGTAAGGATGTAAAGGAGAGTGCATGTAAGTCTCTGGTAAGACCCCAACTAGAGTATGGTTCCAGTGTATGGGACCCTCACCAGGATTACCTGATTCAAGAACGGGAAAAAATCCAAAAAAAAGCAGCTCGATTTGTTCTGGGTGATTTCCGACAAAAGAGTAGCGTTAGAAAAATATTGCAATGTTTGGGTTGGGAAGAATAGAGAGAAAGAAGAAGAGCTGCTCGACTAAGTGGTATATTCCGAGCTGTCAGCGGAGAGATGGCGTGGAATGACATTAGTAGACGAATAAGTTTGAATGGCGTTTATAAAAGTAGGAAAGATCTCAATATGAAGATAAAGTTGGAATTCAAGAGGACAAAACTGGGACAAATATTCATTTATAGGAAGGGGAGTTAGGAATTGGAATAACTTACCAAGGGAGATGCTCAATAAATTTCCAGTTTCTTTGAAATCATTTAGGAAAAGGCTAGGAAAGCAACAGATAGGGAATCTGCCACCTGGGCGACTGCCCTAAATGCAGATCAGTATTGATTGATTGATTGATAGTTTTCTTCTCTTCCGAACGTGAGTGTATTACGTTTGTGATGCTTAGAAGTTTTCGACTTCCCCACCTTTCGTGTCCGTTTTCTTCACTGGGTACGCTCAGTTTCCGATGGATCGTATCGCTTCCTCTTCTCTCATTAGTCATCAAACTGTCCTTAAAGGTACATTGCAGTTGACTATCAATTCTGTGATAACTGTGATTTTAGTGACAGATTTGATGCCTTCAATCGTCCTAACACTTCAAGAGAAATATACAGATGATCAGTGGAACATGTGGCGACCTGATCAGTTGTAGTTTAATTCACAATGTATCTGCTCACATAAAACAGCTTATTACTCTCCTCGCTGCTCCAGTTATGGTTTATCGCAGTTGGAGATTAAAAGCTACTCATTACTCCACTTCACGCGGCATACTCGTTCGTTAAAATGCGTTCACTTTAATTGAAACTCAATGAATTAACAATTTTATACTCAGGCGTACATTTTTGTGATTCAGTTTAGCAACTAGTTAGAATTCCACATCGGCTTGTTTTGCACAAATTATATGCCCGTGCAGCGAGATTCACAAATTCCATATAGAGCAATTCAAATAAATACAACACATATGTTCATATAGTATGACTCACAACTACAATCCCGGATGGTCTCATAACACGTGTAGTGTTCTCTCATAGCCTGATACAAATACAGGACCTAGCGTGCTTTATAACTGATTATAACAGATTATTGTTACATGAAGTTCACGAGTTTCTACACACTGAAATCAAGCAGTTCTAGTGTGGATCCCATGCAATGGAACCATACTCTAATTGGGATCCTTACTACAACTAATACTCCCATAACCATGTGAAGAGATCTATAACCCTTTTTTAACCTTTTTAGAACGGTAATAATGTACTGTATTAGAATTCCCGCCTCTATGTTGTAGTAGTTAGTGTAGTTAGTTGCCACCCCCGGAGACCCGGGTTTTATTCCTGGCTCTTCCACGAAATTTGAGAAGTGGTACGAGGACTGGAACTGAAAGATGCCCCCCTCTACTCAGTTGACCTCAGTTTCCCACTTATTCTCCAGGTACATGCCGGGATGTTACCTAACCTAAGACCACGGCCGCTTCCTTTCCTCTTTCTTGTTCTGCAGAACAGGTACGTACGGAAAAGTGTTACACTGATTCGGCGAATCTATCAGATGTTCAGGTTAGGTTAGCGCTTCCCTTGACTGTACGTTGAATCTTCCAAATCAAGTACAACTAGAATAAACTAAATAATTCTGACCAGAATACTACGACACTTGGAGCGAAAATGAGAGGAAGTGGGGCTAGCAGACAAGTGCAATTTTGGAGCGAGAGGGTTAGTCCTGTGGTTATCGCGGCTGGCATTGTCTCTAGGGGGGGGGGGGGGGTGGAGCTGGACAGTGAGTCAAGAGAAGGTGTAAAGAGCTAATGGACTGAGAGCTATTATTACACATTTTTAGCTGAGAGAGATTGTCACTGGTGGCAAATGACATATATTTCGTTAATTTCATCGAAGCTACTCGTCCTAGCAAAATCCAACTCTATCTCTTTCTCGGAAATTCCCGTATCATTGTTCCTTGACCAAACTCTACGAAGTCGTGCACTTCATCCAGTTCTTTCAAACGACCTGTGAGCTCGACTTGTGCTTCTTTATCAATCACCATGAGTTTGGACTCAGTGCGATGTAATACGAAAAATTGAGAAATCTTTTCTTCTTTCTCTGCCACTTTTACCCACACTGGTAGAGTCGTGGGTGTGATTTCTGGCTCACAAATAGACTTGATTTTGTATTACAGCCGGGTGCCCACCCTGATGCCAACCCTATGTTAAAGAATATATTCGACTATTGCGCATTTTTGTGGTGGTTGGCAGTGTGTGTGTGTGTGTGTGTGTGTGTGTGTGTGTGTGTGTGTGTGTGCTGTATGCATACATATTGTTACGAATAAAGCACCGTGTGTTTTATCATATGATGTAATTCTAGGATGACTCAATAAGCTCAAAACACACACACACACACACACACACACACACACACACACACACACACACACACACACACACACACACACACACACACACACACACACACACACACACACACACACACTAAATTGTAGTCGGGGGATGTCAAGTTAGACCCATGGTTACCTCGGAGTGAGGGCCAAATTGCCCCCATGGAACTGGCCCCAGCAGTCACAACTTTTGGAAAAAAGTTAAAATGTACACTCATGTTCATAAAAAAACGGAACACCTTGAAAGACTTGAGATAGGAAATTAATATTCACAGGACATGTTCATTAGTATGTTCTGCAGAAACGATTAGCATTTCAGTCACCAAACAAGTAAAAATAACATACTCTTCCCATTCCACAAGACATCTGTTTAGCATAGCAGGTGAGGCAACCCGGGCTAGGTATTTGTCTTCCTATCGAGTTTTATCCCCAACCCAAAGTCTCACGTTCCAGGACACTGCCCTTGAGTCGGTAGAAGTGGGATCCCTCACTTAGTCCCATGAGGTAAACGGATTACGAAAGACAGAAAGAAAGAAAGAAAGAAAGAAAGAAAGAAAGAAAGAAAGAAGATATAATGTATGGTTCGCCGCAAAGGCTTGGTATAGGTTTTTCGACTTGAAGCCCATGGGCGATATGTTCGTCCGTGAAGATAGCAGATTAATTAACAAATGAAAGTTACAATCCGTGACCCTGCCGGCAGTCGAACCGGGTCCACATGGACCAAAGATGAGGTTGCTAACTAGTTACCCATGGAGCCAGATATGCCGATCGATTTTAACACGGGATAATTTCTAAGTTTTGCTTCCTCTCAAAAAGCAATATTCACCATTACCTCCCTTAGTCATTTCTACTTCTTTTGCAATCAATCAATCAATCAATCAATCAATCAATCAATCAATCAATCAATCAATCAATCAATCAATCAATCAATCAATCAATCAATCAATCAATCAATCAATCAATCAATCAATCAATCAATCAATCAATCAATCAATCAATCAATCAATCAATCAATCAATCAATCAATCAATCAATCAATCAATCAATCAATCAATCAATCAATCAATCAATCAATCAATCAATCAATCAATCAATCAATCAATCAATCAATCAATCAATATCTGCATTTAGGGCAGTCGCCCAGGTGGCAGATTCCCTATCTGTTGTTTTCCTAGCCTTTTCTTAAATGATCGCAAAGAAATTGGAAAATTATTGAACATTTCCCTTGGTAAGTTATTCCAATCCCTAACTCCCCTTCCTATAAACGAATATTTTCCCCAATTTGTTCTCTTGAATGCCAACTTTATCTTCATATTGTGATCTTCCCTACTTTTAAAGACACCACTCAAACTTATTCGTCTACTGATGTCCTCCCACGCCATCTCTCCTCTGACAGCTCGGAACATACCATTTAATCGAGCAGCTCGTCTCCTTTCTCCCAAATCTTCCCAGTCCAAACTTTGCAACGTGTTTGTAACGCTACTCTTTTGTCGGAAATCACACAGAACAAATCGAGCTGCTTTTCTTTGGATTTTTTCCAGTTCTTGAATCAAATAATCCTGGTGAGGGTCCCATACACTGGAACCATACTCTACCTGGGGTCTTACCAGAGACTTATATGCGCTCTCCTTTACATCCTTACTACAACCCTAAATACCCTCATAACCATGTGCAGAGATCTGTACCCTTTATTAACAATCATATTTATGTGATTATCCCAATGAAGGTCTTTTCTTATATTAACACTTAGGTACTTACAATGATCCCCAAAAGGAACTTTCACCCCATCAACGCAGTAATTAAAACTGAGAGGACTTTTCCTATTTGTGAAACTCACAACCTGACTTTTAACCCCGTTTATCATCATATCATTGTCCACCGTCCATCTCATAACAGTATCGAGGTCACCCTGCAGCCGCTCACAATCTTGTAACTTATTTGTTACTCTGTACAGAATAACATCATCTGCAAACAGTCTTATCTCTGTTTTCCACTTCTTTACAGATATCATTGATATATATATAAGAAAACATGAATGCCCAATAATACTACCTTGATGAATTCCCTTCTTAATTATTACAGGGTCAGATAAAGCTTCGCCTACTCTAATTCTCTGAGTTCTATTTTCTAGAAATATAGCCACCCATTCAGTCACTCTTTTTTCTAGTCCAATTGCACTCATTTTTGCCAGTAGTTTGCCATGATCTACCCTATCAAATGCCTTAGATAGGTCAATCGCAATACAGTCCATTTGGCCTCCTGAATCCAGGATATCTTGCTGAAATCCTACAAGCTGAGCTTCAGTCGAATAACCTTTCCTAAACCCAAACTGCCTTCTGTCAAACGAGTTATTAATTTCGCAAACATGTCTAATATAATCAGAAAGAATGCTTTTCCAAAGCTTACATACAATGCATGTCAAACTGACTGGCCTGTAATTTTCAGCTTTATGTCTATTACCCTTTTCTTTGTACACAGGGGATACTACAGCAACTCTCCATTCATATAATCAAATAAATATTTCAGATATGGCACTATATCCCAACCCATTGCCTTTAGTATATCCCCAGAAATCTTATCAATTCCAGCTGATTTTCTAGTTTTCAACTTTGTATCTTACTGTAAATGTCATTGTTATCACAGGTAAATTTTAATACTTCTTTAGTGTTATTCACATTCCCTATCTGGACATTATCCTTGTAACCAACAATCTTTACATACTGCTGACTGAATACTTCTGCCTTTTGAAGATCCTCGCATACTCACTCTCCTTGTTCATTGATGATTCCTGGAATGTCCTTCTTTGAACCTGTTTCTGCCTTGAAGTACCTATACATACTCTTCCATTTTCCACTAAAATTCGTATGACCACCAATTATGCTTGCCATCATGTTATCCTTAGCTGACTTCTTTGCTAGATTCTATTTCCTACTAAGTTCCTTCAATTTCTCCTTACTTCCATAACCATTTCTAACTCTATTTCTTTCCAGTCTGCACCTCCTTCTTAGTCTCTTTACTTCCCTGTTATAATATAGTGGATCCTTACCATTCCTTACCACCTTTAAAGGAACAAAACTATTTTCACATTCCTCAATAATTGCTTTAAACTCATCCCAGAGTCTGTTTACATTTTTATTTACCATTTTCCAGCGATCATAGTTACTTTTTTTTAAACTCCCTCATGCCTGTTTTATCAGCCATATGGTACTTCCTCCACGTCTGCTCAAGTCACACTGATCCATTACCATCGGTTTATAGCGACAACGAGAACCGCAGGCACATTTTAGCATTCGGTGGTGGTGCGCCGAGATATTGATGTGGACCTTAAACCTGAGGGTCTACATGGTTCAAATGCTAATTATTTCTTCGGAACATACTAATGCATATATCCTGTGAATATGAACTTCCTGTCTCTAGTCTTTCAAGGTGTTTTGGATTTTATGAACATTAGTGTCCATTTTAAAAAAGATAATAAAGTTACTTGTTTTTAATACTTTACACTGAAATGAAAAGGCCCCTGGCTTTTAGTGCCGGGAGTGTCTGAGGACATGTTCGGTTCGCCAGCTGCAGGTCTTTTGATTTGAATCCCGTAGGCGACCTGCGCGTTGTGATGAGGATGGAATCATGACGAAGACGACTCATACACCCAGCCCCTGTGCCAGCGAAATTAAGCAATGATGGTTAAAATGTCCGACCCTACCGGGAATCGAATACGGGAACCCTATGACCAAAGGCCAGCACACTAACCATTTATCCATGGAGCCAGACAATACTTCGCACCAACTACTTTTGACGGTTTTTGGAGCTCTTTTACGTGCCAGTAAATCTGCCACATGAAGCTAACGAATTTGAACACCTTCAAATACCACCGGACTGAGCCAGGATTGAACCTGCCAAATTGGAGTGAAATGGCCAGCGCTTCAACCGTCTAAGTCACTCAACCTGGCTTTAAAATAAGCTTTGGAAATCAGTTAAAATATACAGTAAAAATAAGTTTTAAATGCGGCGTAGAGTCCGTACTCAAAACTAGGTTAGGTTAGGTTTAGTGATTAAGTAATGATTTAATCATAAATGCATTTTTAACTTTATTTCATATTATTTTGTTAACACACTTTTTAATTAAGAGGATATTACCGTAATCATTAAATGACGATGTAATAATTTCAATAACTTTCTTTAATTGATATTAATATGTAAGGATGATAATTATTAGTATTAAGAACCACAATGAAATATGAACGGGCGGCCGAACATTAACAAATGGGAAAATCTACCCCACTGAACAGGGAGGCAACTAGACCTCGACCCTTCGAGGTTCGACGGTAATCCGCAGGGGAATGTTTTTACCGTGGGCCGAACTCGAACGTTTCCTTGTATTCTATCATGAATGACCACACTTCACTAAATGCAATCTATTTACAAAGTTTCTGTCCTCCTCGCAGTAGGTAGTCCGGCTGTCCGGTATAACCTGGTAGGCGGCAATTCTGATTGAAATTTCACCTTACTTTCACTCAACAGGTGCATGCAGACAGGGCTATTGTCCACCACAACACACGACTGTTCCTTGGCTTGACTTCAGAGAAAGCCAACCACTCTCTATGTTCAACACAGTGAACTACTTAACAATGACAATTAAACAGCGTCAACTCAACAGTACTAGCCAGCACTACAATATTCCTCACAACGACAATTAACACTGCTTCAATTCTACTCATGCCAGCTATTCCACACATTGTCTCCAAGGCAGTCTACAGTTTACGGTAGTGTACACGGTTACATTTCAAAACTCACGAATCTCAAAACTCCCGGGCTAAAATTAGTAGAAAATAGTATCAAAACTCACGACTACAAACTAGAAGCTAAATTAACATTCTAATGAGTGACAAAATTCAGGTGCCTGCGATGACTGCAGGAGGGGTGTGGTGCGCGGTGCCTCACGCTACCCTTCAGCCCATGTTTGCCCATGCACTTTTAGAATGGGATATTCCATATGGTATTGTTAACAGGAATGATCACCCTACCACGGACCAAATTCTCCAAGTATAACACTGATTTTTACTCAGTTATTCTGCCTGGTATCATCGAGCAGTGCACAACATGGAATTTATTACTTCGCAAAAGGTTAAATTTAATGTACAACAGTTATAGGTTTTATAAGCAGAAAGAAAACAAGTCGGGCGAAACAGTATGGTGTTTTTAATTTAAGACTGTCATCTGCGTGTGCCGGTAAATTTATAAATGCAAGTAAAACAGCGTTTTATGTGAAACAGCGCACCAGTGTGTACCTGGTGTCCGTGGATTTCTCAACCTCCTGTCGCGTATACTCTTGTGCGAGGTTACACGACAGGCTCACCTCTTGATGAGAGACGTGCCAATTACAACAGGGCACGCAGTTATGGCTGGCGCTAACAATGGACCATTTCGCACAATTCCGATTACATTTTCAAATATCCACAGTTTTTATGTGGTCAAGGTGAGCATTTATCCATTCAAAGAAGAACTGGCCCAGTTTTGAAACTGGCCCAAGTAATCCTCTCTATTCTTGGAATTCGTGATTTTTGTTACTCGTCTGTTTTAAGACTCGTAAGTTCTAAGCCGACACGGTATACACACAGTACTTCAAGGCAGTACACAGACAGCACTCCGCTCGGTATACAAAGTTAATCTGACACCGGTGAGACACTGACGAGAACCAGCACTATTGCCGTCCCATTTCAAGTACTCATTCAATATTCCGACACAGCAACAACTCGTTTGTGGCGGCCCTGCATTTGTATCTTGGAAATGGCGTGTGATCTCCGAAGAAGTCTGGTGCAGGTCTTCGAGATAACGCCATATAGGTGATCTGCGCGTCTGTGAGGATGAATTGATATGATGAATTCTAACTCTGAATACGGCATACACACTTAGCCCCAGAACCATCGGAATTAACCATGAAGGTTAAAATCCTCGACCCGGTTGGGAATCGAACCTGGAACCGTCTGGACCAAAAGCCATGGGGCCGAGCAAAAAATCGTGTCCTCATCGCGATATGGTGCAGCTCTTTTCAGTCACACCCTCAATAGGGAGGTGAGCTGCATGGGCCATTTTGACCATACACCAGCACTCCTGTCATTCTTAAATCTCTGTCAGTACCGGAATCGAACCTAGGTCTCCGAAGACGGCAGCTGATAGCGCTAAGCGTTGCGCTACGGAGGCTGACATATTACGGGTGATGAACGACTGAAACCTTCGCAGTGTGGCAAGAGAGGAAAGGTTCTCGTTTTCCTTTTCAGAACGCCCGCGAGGAAACCAGACGAAAGCGCAGCATAAGAAAAGGACGGCCATGCCTTCTAGGCCGGCTGGGAGACTCCCGGTCTGACTCACTAATCCCTTCCATGAAATACCGAAGGAAGCTGCGACAGGGCTGGCATGTAAGAATATGAAGACGTGTAGTGGTGTTGATTGTTGTTTTCAGGGGTAGTACAACTGGGCAACCATCCACTCTTTATAAAACATTAATCCGAGGAGAAAGTGGAAGAATGTGGATATCGGGCAGAGTAAGGGAAGGGCAACGAACAGTATGAACATGATAATTTCCCTACGCCTCGTAAACCTAATTACGTCTGTGTCGGAAGAGAATAAGAGTTGAACAAGATAGGTTGTACTGGAAAGATGACGAGCCTATCATCAGTAAGTAGAATGAATATTAGAGATAGCAAGGTGCCCCGTGGTCACCAAGTTGAGAGCCTCTTTCAATCACTTCTTAGGACAGACAGGAGTCCGCTCCCATTCGCGGAGGAGAAAAGGTGTGTATTAAAAAAACACTCCAATTGATTATGAGGGTGTATAGGGATTGTAGTAAGAATGTAAAAGAGAAGGCATATGTCTCTGGTAAGACCCCAACTATGTGGTTCCAGAGTATCCTCACCAGGATTACTTGATTCGAGAACTGGAAAAAGAAAAGTAGCTCGATTGGTTCTGGGTGATTTCCGACAAAAGAGTAGCGTTAGGAAAATGTTGCTAAATTCAAGCTGAGAAGACTTGGGAGAAAGGAGACGAGCTGTTCGATTAAGTGGTATGTTCCGTGCTGACAGTTGAGAGATGGCGTGGAATGACATTAGTAGACGAATAAGTTGAGTGGTATTTTTAAAAGTAGGAAAGATCACAATATGAAGATAAAGTTCGAATTAAAGAGGACGAATTGGGGCAAATATTTTTTTTTTTTTTTTTGCTAGGGGCTTTACGTCGCACCGACACAGATAGGTCTTATGGCGACGATGGGACAGGAAAGGCCTAGGAGTTGGAAGGAAGCGGCCGTGGCCTTAATTAAGGTACAGCCCCAGCATTTGCCTGGTGTGAAAATGGGAAACCACGGAAAACCATTTTCAGGGCTGCCGATAGTGGGATTCGAACCTACTATCTCCCGGATGCAAGCTCACAGCCGCGAGGGGGCAAATATTCGTTAGCTATTGAAGTAATTTACCTAGGGAAATGTTAAATAAATTTCCAAATTCTTTCCAATTATTTCAGAAAGGACTAGGTAAATAACACATAGGGAATATGCCAACTGGACGATTGCCCTAAATGCAGATGAGTGGTGATTGATTGATTGATTGATTGATTGATTGATTGATTGATTGATTGATTGATTGATTGATTGAAACACAAACATCCAGTCCCCGAACTAAAGGAATGCAATCAGGTGTGGCTAAAATCCCCTGAACGAAAAGGAATCGACCACGAGATTTTCTTAACCCAAGGCCACTATACTGACCTTTCAGCCAAGTAGTCAGACATGAAAATCAAGTTATATTGGATAATGGAAAACATGCAAAAATAAATTGTTATGGAAAATGAGTGATATTTTCGATAGAGAGAACGTAGAGCTTTACCACAATGGGAACGCTAGAGTGTAAATGAGATAATAACAGGTAACATTCGATAGCCCAACAAATATTAATATGAGAGTATCAATATTTAGAGATATAGATATTTGATATTGTCCTTTAATTAATATCAAAGGATGTCAAAACGTGTGCTGTGGTTTTTAAACGAGAAATATGCTTTTGTTGTAATTGTATATCTTATTTTAATTAATGCGCAGTATTTTTAGTGTAACCCATATATCACACAAGTACAAAGAGGAACAAACAATATGCTTTAACGCACTATGCAAATTTCAACGGTTTTAATGAGCAGAGTGGCACTATTCACATGGAAAACAAGTGGTGAGCGTAAACGAGTGTAATGTTGTCTGAAATCGTACAACTAATACTTCTATTTCTGCGACATTTTTGTACATGACAGCAAGAGGTTAATGTTACTACAAAATGGAGGGTACGTATTAGTTACATTACCTACTCAAATTCCTGTTGGTGCAGACGAAAATAAAGTAATAAACAAACATAAATACATCTTGTCCGCGCCTGTGGTGTAGTAGTTAGTGTGATTAGCTGCCACCTTCGAAGGCCCGGGTTCGATTCCCGGCTCTGCCACGAAATTTGAAAAGTGGTTCCAAGACTGGAACGGGATCCACTAAGCTTCGGGAGGTCAACTGAGTAGAGGTGGGGTTCGATTCCCGCCTCTGCTCTCCTCGAAGTGATTTTTCCCTGGTTTCCCACTTCTCCTGCAGGCAAATGTCGGGATGGAACCTAATTTAAGGCCACGGCCGCTTTCTTTCCTTTTCCTTTCCCATCCCTTCCAATCCTCCTATCCCCAACAAGGCCCCTGTTCAGGTGAGGCCGCCTGGTTGGGGTACTGGTCCTCCTCTCCAGTCGTATCCCTATGCCCTTAAAGCGATAGGGATGGGATCCCTCACCGAGTCCGGGGAAAAACTAACCTTGGAGGGTCAACGGATTAAATACTAATAGTAACATCTTGAACAGTCTGGACTCGCGGTGTAGGGGGCAACGCGTCCGCCTATCACTCGGCGGCCCCGGGTTCGATTCCCGGCGGGGTCAGGGTTTTTTAATTGTAATGATTAATATCCCTGGCGTGGAGACTGGGTGTTTGTGACGTTCTCAATCTTCCTTTCCTCACACACAACATTCCACACTACCGCCATTCCAATTACACGCAGGTTCATACAATATGGTGGCAGTAGGGGCAAAAAATCCACATGGGTCGATGCCCCGAACAAATAGCATTAAAAAAGACATCTTGATCATAGATTGTTACGACTTTCATCGTTCAGTCTACAAGCCCCTGTGCCTTAACTATACGCCGCTTCAAACCTTGTGGCTTTCTTTAGTTCTATACCTCTTATCACTAAATCAGTTCACCGATCGCTCCCTTGGTCTCCCTCTACTTCTCTTCTCCTACATGGCCGAGTCCATTATTCTCGCAGGTAACCTATCCTCCTCCATTCGCCTCACATGACCCGACCATCGAAGCTGGATTATCAGCTAGGCCTCATCCATCGCGTTTATTCCCAACTTAGCCATTGCCTCCTCATTCCGAGTACCTTCCTCCCTTTGTTGCCACTTGTTCATACCAGCAATCATCCTCTCATGTCTGTTACTTACAGCCTATGAATAAGATTACCTGAGTCCACCGAGCTTTCATTTTCGTGCAGCAAAGTTGGTCTGAATACAGACCGTGTAGAAATAGTTTCGGCCGGGAGCTCATTTCTTTCTAACAGAATATTGTTGATCGCAACTGCGAGTCGACTGCTCTAGCTTTGCTGTACCTTCATTCAATCTCAGTTAGTCTACTGCCATCCTAGGTGAATACTCGTCCTAAATACTTGAAATGATCCACCCGTTCCAGCGTTGTATTCATGAGCTGGTATCTTCCCTGCTGACATCAGCTTAGTCTTGGAAATGTTAAATTTCATATCACACTCTCCGCATCTCTGTTCAAGTTCCAAGATAGTTAGTCTGTAGGCTTTCAGCACAATCTGCCATTAACGTCAAGTCATTGGAATAGGCCAAACTGCTTACTGCATGTCCATCTAACTGAATCCGTTCCTGACATTTTATCTGTCTGTTTAGCCCTCCTCTTCCCTTTCTAAACTGTTTCTATAAATCTAATTCCTCTCGATGCAGACAAAAATGTAAAATCGAAACATAAGAAAATCCTCGAATTACAGTACCAGCCGATCTACGAGATGGCATGATGTAAATTTAAGGGATTTGGACTGTATTGTGCACAATGGGAGGCATTCCTACAATAAGTAAACCGTCTGCGAATTCTGAAAAGTTATCGGAACTTTTACATCTTCAGTACAAGAATTCTCGAGAAAGAAAGGAAAACTTGCCTAACAAGATTCAGTCTGTCACTTGATTATAACCTGGTAAAGATGGATTTTAAGAATCTTGAAAGATCGGGGGATATTAACCCCCAAACCAAAACCCCATGGCACAACATCCTCGAAGGGCCATGGCCTACCAAGCGACCGCTGCTCAGCCCGAAGGCCTGCAGATTGCGATGTGTCGTGTGGTCAGCACGACGAATCCTCTCGGCTGCTTTTCTTGGCTTTCTAGACCGGGGCCACCAACTCAACGTCATATAGCTCCTCAATTGTAATCACGTGGGCTTAGTGGACCTCGAACCAGCCCTCAGATCCAGGTAAAAATCCCTGAAATGGCCGGGAATCGAACCCACGGCCTCCGGGTAAGAGGCAGGCCCGCTACCTCTACATCGCGGGGCCGGCCGGGGGATATTAAAAGACCTGGAAATTAAGAACTAGTGCGATCTTCCACACAAAACCAAGAGAGGTAATCCTTTTCCGAAGAAGATCTAGCTTCCAAGCACGAAGGATTATCACACAGCAAATAATAGCTTCATATGATAATAGTGGAAACTTCTTCGAGAAACTGGCGACAGTGCTTATGCGCGCCATCTAGCGGTTCGAGGAGATAACTACACTTGCTAGTGCAGTCAGTTGTGTATGATAGAAGTGTCATATTTGTAATTCATATACGTTAGTGCTTGTTATGTATCACTATTTTGGAAATGGCAGGAAGAGGAGATATTTGTGCTTTGTGCCGGTGTTTTATTTAAAAATGACAGTGACCGCAAGTCGTTTGACAGATTATACAAACAAAGTTCTGTGAGTATACCTGTTAATATTTATGTGGCTGTATATTTTATATTTATGTGAACTTACTTTCTTTAAAACATTTAATCGATTTTCAGGTGTACTCAGCAGGTTGTGAAGAGCATAAGGGCAGATTTACAGTAGGTGAAATTCTGAGTACCAAAGGACCAGAACATTTAAATAAAGGCTGTGTAGTGAGCTCAGACCACTTCACAGAAAAGGATTTCAGAAACAAAAATCTCTTAAGTCAGAAGTATATATATATGTAGTTTCTTGTGGTATATCTGCACTGAGACTATTGTGGTCAGAATTACACAGTAATTATGCTTTCTTTATTTTTTAACAAGGAGGAACACACAGGACTGTATTGAAAACATTTTTTCGTTCGTTAGAGCAAAGGGAAGGTAACAATGTAACTCCGGGCTCAACGAATTTCCGCAGTGCCATAAAAGGTGCAATGGTAAATAAATTGCTCTGTGCGTCTGATGACAGTAATTTGAATCTGACTTTTTAACAAGTTGTTTTACGTCAAACAGACACAGATAGGTCTTATGGCGACGATAGGATAGGAAAGGGCTGGGAGTGGCAAGGAAGCGACCGTGGCCTTAATTAAGGTACAGCCCCAGCATTTTCCTGGTGTGAAAATGGTAAACAACGGAAAACAATCTTGAGGGCTGCCGACAGTGAGGTTCGAACCCTCTGTCTCCCGAATGCAAGATCACAGCTGCGCGCCCCTAACCGAACGGTCACTCGCTCGTTGTGGATCGTGTCTTACAAACTTTCTATTGACTCATAACGATGCGATGAAGTGCAATTTTGTAGCTAATGTCACCAAACAGCGTGAGTTAAGTGATCATGTAAATGATTATGATTACTATGTAATACAGGAAAATGCAGACCATTATGTCATGGACTGGACATATAGCAAGTTTCCGCATGCTGAGTGTAGGGATGTATTGTAATCTTATGATAATGAATATAGTATGGGGAATTCGCACAAAGAATGCAGAATTCTAAGATGATGTTTCCAAACATGTGTCTGGAAAAATATCAGAAACATTTAAAAACAGTATTTGTTGGAAAGCACACATGGAATTAGAAGCAAATTAACTGACAGTTTTTATCAATGAATAAATGAAGGTAGTGAAGGTATTACTGACTGACAAGTATTTCAAAGTCCTTATTAAGGCGCATGTGAACAGAACCAATGATTCAACAGAGCAAAATCTTGGCAGATATATATATATATATAATTGAAAAACCATATTGCATGTGTAATTTGCTCTTGGAGATGTTATACTGTAATCATAACATGGCCATCGAATGTTTTCGTTTAATAATACATTTCTTTTACTCTTATTACTGGTTCTTTGAGATCATCATCCACCTTGTTCTTTCCGTATATGTTACAAGAACGAAGCAAACGTCTCAAAATCCGCATTTCGTTGGGTTTACTGAGTCGAAATGTATAGTGTTTTAATAGTTCGTATTGTTAGTGTTCTCGTGCCGCTAGATGGCAGCACTACGCGCTGTCGCCGCTACTCTGCGTGTTAAATGAGGAGAGCTTCCACTATTAGATGTACGTAGGTGGATCAAAAGGTTAGTTGCACTAACGCTCCGCAGCAGTGCGCTGTGTGTCGAAACTTGGGCACAGCGGAGAAAGGGACAGACACTGCCCACACGTCTGTTAGGCAGGTCGCTGTGGTGTCTCGTCTAGTATTGTGTGAATAGCGGCCAAATGCAATGGCGCGTCAACTGGACGTTCACTCCAAATATGAAGTGCGTGCGACAATCCGATTCCTATGGGCCAAAAGGAAGAATTGCACGGACATTCATCGTGAAATTAGTGCTGTGTATGGGGAGCGGGCCATTTCCCGGCAAAGTATCGTAAAATGGTGTCAGCAATTCGAAGCCGGACGCACGGATATCACGGACAACCATCGCGAAGGCAGGCCCGCAACATCCAGGACCCGTGCAAAGGTCAACAGTGTGAATGCGATCATTAGACAGAACCGGCGCATGAAACTGAGAGAAATCGCGACGCATCTGAACATGTCGTATGCCAGTGTGTTCGCTATTGTTCACGAGGACCTTGGATATCGTGTCAGAGATGGGTCCCACGTCTTCTCACCTCTGAACACAAGGGTCAACGTTTCCAATCCTTCCTGGCATTTTTGCAACGCTATGCCTCAGACGGCAACGGGTTTTTGTGGCGAATCTTCACAGGCGACGAAACTTGGGTCCACCACTTCACCCCCGAAACGAAGCGAACATGAATGGTGCACCCCTCATCACCATAACGAAAGAAGGCCAAGGTTCAACCTTCAGCCGGTAAGGATATGGCGACAGTGTTCCTTGACATGGAGGGTTTGCTGCACGTGGAATTCATGCCGAAAGGAACGACGATCAACGCGGCGTCGTATTGTCAAACGTTGACCCGGTTGCGTAAAGCGATTAAAGAGAAGCGCCGGGGGAAATTGAGCGCCGGTGTGATTTTGTTGCACGATAACGCAACACCTCACAAAGCCCGCCAAACGAGAGAACTGCTGCAGCGTTTCAAGTGGGAGGTCTGGCAACATCCACCCTACAGTCCCGACCTAGCGCCATGTGACTTTCATCTGTTCGGTAAGCTCGAAACGGAGCTCGGTATTCGAATTTTCCAGACCGATGAGGAGGTGAAAGCCGCTGTCTCCGAGTGGTTGCAGAACGCTGGAGGAACTTTCATGCATCCAGCATCGACAAGTTGGTCGTGCGTTCGCAGAAATGTTTGGAGTCTCTTGGAAACAATGGGAAAAGTGGCATTACAATGCATGTCGTTATAATCGTTTTGCTGTTGTATAGGTGGTGTAATAAATGGCCATAACTGGGAAGTGCAACTTATTTTTTGATCTGCCCTGTAGCTTCCAATAAATGGGTCAGCCAGCACGAAGGGTTATCATACAGGGAATGGAGAGACGTCCTCAAGACGACTTGGAATGTACAGAAGCAGCAGTTTGGCTCGTGCTGTTCTCAGTACGACGATGGGCAGCAACTGTTCTAGGCGATGCCTTAACGAGACTGAAACACTTGCTCACGTGTTTGGCGTCGGTAGATGTAGAGTAGGGCTCGGCCCATACGTGACCACGGCTGGTCCGTGTTCCAACAGTTCTGCATTCTGACCGGCCAACCGAGCAGATTAGGGGTGGCCACGGCTCTACCGTGGCTCTATGCCTCTGCATTCGGGAGACGGGACAGGGCTGGGCCTCATGGCTGCCCCCAACCGTCGGCTGTCCTGAGAATAATTTTCTGTGGTTTTTCATTCTCCTGCATAAGGGCACGGCCGCCAACCCCCTCACCTTCTCCGAGCATCTCCTTCACCGTAACAAATCTCCCGGCCTGAGAGACGGCGTCACCGCTAAGAGGCCCGCCTTCCCCTTCAGGGGAGGAATGAAAATATTCTAGTAGTAGTAGTATCACGTCTTTGGTTCCTGACAGCACAGCGAGACTCTGCGCATCGCTAGATATCATCAAAGAAGAACCTCCATCGCCCAGGCCCTCAGAAGACCTGGATTTACCATCCAAGAGGAGATACATGCTTTGGCAGGGAATGGAAGTCTCCAAAGAAAGATATGACTGCCTACAAAGTCAACAAGTATATAATTGATCCTACCGTCCGCTTCCCGGCTCTGTCAGGAAATTTGAAAAACCACCTCAGCCATCCTGGAAGTGGTTTTCTGTGGTTTCCCACTTCTCCTCCAGGCAAATTCAGGATGGTACATAACTGAAGGCCACGGCCGCTTCCTTCCCTCTTCTTCGTCTATCCCTTCCAATCTTCCCATCCCCCGCAAGACCCCCGTTCGGCATAGGAGTGAGGCCGCCTGGGCGAGGTAGTGGTCATCCTCTCCAGTTGTATCCCCCGACCCAGAGTCTGAAGCTCCAGGCGGTAGAGGTGGGATTCCTGAGTCCGAGGGATAAACCGACCTTGGAGGGTAAACAGGTTAAGAAGAAGAATAAATAAATTAGTTTGCCTCTGTGTTTTAGTGGTCCAATTCACTGAATGAAATGGTCAGCGTTCTGATAACGATAGAATATGAGGTTCATGAAATTTTTAATGAGCAAACGTACAAAATACAGTACGATAAATGATGTACAGTAATAAGTACCAGTATATAGTAATAAATTGCTTTTGCTTCTTCACTACGCGCTTACATTGATACTAAAAGGGATCAGTTTTACAGTTAAAAGCACACTAAAACACTAGCTAATTTGAATGATTATAAAATTATTAATGAAATATAAGAAGAGTTCAAAAACGGTATTCGATGTACAATAACAAATTAACCTAATCTTGTTACATAAGCATAGTAAAATAGTAGTTTAAGTAAATGAACTGACTTGAATAATTATACAATGAGTAATGGAATCTAAGAAGAGTCCGAAATCGGCATTTTAAATACATTAACAACCTAAACTATTTACCAAAGCATAGTAAGACAATAAACTAATTTGAATGATTATAAAATGAATAATTAAATCTAAGGAGATTCAAAAATGTACAGAAACAGGCTTGAGCTAATCCGGTTTTAAAATCTACTTCAAATTGAAGTTTAAAAACATAAATTTAGAAACGTTTGCACTTGACAAACAAAAACGCCTTTCTGTTATAGTATGGCCGTGCTTTGAGAATAATAATGTCCTTTTTCTGTGTAAAACAAAGACATTACATTGTGGAGTACATTGTTCATTCAGTGAATTGACTTGCGATTCGGAATATGAAGCGTCTATAAACGAGTGTCGGCTCGTCTTCAAGGCAGTGCCACGTCGAGTGTTTCTATTAAGGCGAGAGGATAAACAAAGCACCGTCACTGTTTCAAAGCTTTGCTGTTTCGAAGCATCGATGTAGCTGATATGTACGAACGACTGGAGTTTCTGTTCACGCGACACGACACACGAAGCAATCTCATCGCTTCGAAACAGTGTTGAGGCATTGAGACAGCCGATAGCACTGGCTCTGCGTTTCGAAGCATACACACACAAGCCAACTCTATACACTAAGCTACTGTACACACATTGATTAGCCAAGAGTCATGGGAAGACACTGAATGTGATGTTAATAACGAGTTGTTCTTCCGCGAGCTCTCACATCGGCAGCAATACAGTGAGGCATCGGCTCTACAAGGTGTTGGAATCGTTTTGAAGCGATCTGGACCCACGCATCTTGTATCGATACTCATATTGGTCTTGTGTGGTTGGTGCAGAGTTCATGGAGCGTACGCCAGCATCGACAGGATCCCATAAATGCTCGACTGGATTAAGATCGGAGGATCTGGAGGGCAAATTCATGGTTGTAACTTCACTGGGGTACTCCTCCAACCACCTGCGTACCACCACACAGTGGTGACGTGGCGTATTGTCCTGTTGAAACATGACATGTCCATCATGGTACTCTAGGGTCAGAAAGGGATGGGGATGGTCTGAAAGAATGTCCACATAACGTGCACTTGTCAGCGCTCCCTGCAGCAGGACAATGGGGTCTAATTGCGATCATGAGAACGCCGCCCACACCAGAATTGAGCCGCCTCCTGCCTGGACACAACCTTGTTGACCCGCAGGATCTATAGCTTCATGGGGCATACGCCACACTCTCACGCGCCCATCAGCTCGATACAACTGGAACCGGGATTCATCGGACCATACCACACGCCGCCACTGTGTCTTGGTCCATTGCCATTGTTCGCGGGCCCATGCACGTCATTGAGCTCTGTATCGAGGTGTCGGTAAAAGGGACACGAGTTGGTCGTCGGCCGGTGAATTTTCCTTACAGTCCTGGTAGAAATGGGTTCCTGACATTCAACTGGGTGGTTATCTGACTCGCAGTAGCCCGTCGAACGCCTAGCATGGCTTTGCGGAAATGACGAGATATCCGTTCGTTAAACAACTGTAGTCTTCCCGTACGGCAGTTTTCGTGGGTGATAGCATTCTCTCTGAGATTTTGAAGATCTACCCTTGACACTGTTGACCTGAGGAGCCCGAATTCGCGTGTAATATCCTCAATGCTATGAACCATCCACCGTGCGCCGATGATCATCCCAAGTTCTTCTTTACTTTTCTTTCTTTTCCTCCCACTTTTCCCACGCCTGTGAGGTCGAGGGTGCGGACTGTGTCTCACATGTGGATTTGGCTCTGTTTTATGTCCGGATGCCCTTCCTGACGCCAACCATATATGGAGGGATGTAATCACTACTGCGTGTTTCTGAGGTGGTTGGTAGTGTAGTGTGTTGTCTGAATATGACGAGGAAAGTGTTGGGTGTTGGGACAAACACAAGAACCCAGTCTCCGGACCAGAAGAATTAATCAGAGGAGGTTGAAATCCCCGACCCGGCCGGGAATCGAACCCGGAACCCTCTGAACCGAAGGCCTCCACGCTGACCATTCAGCCAATGAGTCGGACATGATCATCCCACGTCCAAAGTCGGTTAACTCGCGACATGTTACCATCTTCAGGACACTGGTGTCTGTAACAGACTGCTCAGCTACGCCGCAGCTAGCCGCAACGCTCAGAGGTCATACACGGACATTTTCTAACAGGAAACCCCTTCCCGTGACTTTTGACCACTGAGTGTATAACGATAATGAACTCAATACAATTATTCCTTATTTATTTATTTATTTATTTATTTATTTATTTATTTATTTATTTATTTTAGGAACTCCTCAATAACCTGACATCTCTTTTCGTTCACTTGAGTCCCTTCATTTAGATGTCTCCTTTTTTACCACTAAAATAATTCTGGGTCTAACTTCCCGTCCATCGTGATGTACTGCTCTTTTTTATTCAGGTATTGTGTACGAGCTTCGGTACGAGAAATCTTATTATCAACGACCGCAAGCTGAGCGTACCATAAACTTGAATAGAATTAAAATATTTAGCCGACGTGACGCGCTCAGTTTAACCTTTATACCAGAGAGGGAGTAATACGATTATAGAACAGCGCTGGACGTTCATTGTATGGAAGCTCTTCCGCAGAGGCATTGTAATGTGTGCATAAATAAATGTCTCTGAACACATTGTGCTGTAGGTTGTCTAAACGTAAGAATAATTTAATTTAATTGCACTCGCGAAGAATGAACTTGTTTCTCGTTCATTTTCAATGATTACTCTTTACGCACTGACTACCTTTAAGAATGAGATTTTTATCTCATTTTTGATGAGCAGGGCCCGTATTTCCAGGTCTCTGAGTTTCCATTGTAGGAATTTTATACACTCAAAATAGGTTTCTTTTACGATTTCTATGACACTAGAAAAAAAAAATATTTAACCGGGCGAGTTGGCCGTGCGCGTAGAGGCGCGCGGCTGTGAGCTTGCATCCGGGAGATAGTAGGTTCGAATCCCACTATCGGCAGCCTTGAAAATGGTTTTCCGTGGTTTCCCATTTTCACACCAGGCAAATGCTGGGGCTGTACCTTAATTAAGGCCACGGCCGCTTCCTTCCAACTCCTAGGCCTTTCCTATCCCATCGTCGCCATAAGACCTATCTGTGTCGGCGCGACGTAAAGCCCCTAGCAAAAAAAAAAATATTTGCATTATTACAGTTTTCATATTTCTTTCTTTCTTAGCCCGTTTACCGTCCAGAGTTGGTTTATACCTCGGGATCAGCGAGTGTCCTCGAGCGTGAGACATTTGGTCGGGGATACAACTTTGGAGAAGGACCAGTACCTCACCCAGGCGGCCTCACCTACTGTGCTGAACAGGGGCCTTGTGGGAGGGGGGATGGGAAGATTGGAAGGGATAGACAACGTAGAGGGAAGGAAGCGACTGTGGCCTTAGGTTAGGTACTATCCCGGCATTTACCTGGCGGAGAAGTGGGAAACCACGGAAAATAGCTTCGAATATGGCTGAAGTGGGAATCGAACCTCCTCTATTCAGTTGGCTTCCCGAGGCTGGATGGACCCCATTCCAGTCTTCGTACCACTTTCAAACTTCGCGGCAGAGTCGGAGATCGAATTTGAGCCTCCGGGGGTGGCAGCTAATCGCAGTAACTACTATACCACAGAGGCATATTTTCTATCTTACGAAATTCGTTTATTAAGTAGTTTAATTTTTTAAGTAAACTTAACATCTTAAATAGACAGAAAACAAGTTTATTTCTACTTTCTTTGCAACTGCAGTAAATAACATGCTCAAATTTCGCATTGAAGTATTCAAGGGTGTAGTGGTGTAGTGGTTAGTGTGATTAGGTTCCAACCCTGAAGGTCCGGGTTCGATTCCCGGCTCTACCACAAAATTTAAAAAGTGGTACGAAGGCTGGAACTGGGTACACTCAGCCTCGGGAGGGGTGTTCGATTCCCCCCTCAGTCATCCTCGAAGTGGTTTTCCGTGGTTTCCCCTCTTTTGTTGCAGGTAAATGCCAAGATGGTACCTAACTTAAGGCCTTCTTACTTGTCTATCCTTTCCGATATTCCCATCCCCCGACAAGACCCCTGTTCAGTATAGCAGGCGAGGCCGTCTGGGCGAGGTACTGGGCCTGCTCTCCAGTTGTATCCCCGACCCCAAGTCTCAAGATCCAGGACACTGCCCTGGAGGCGGTAGATGTGGCATCCTTCGCTGAGTCCAAGGGAAGAACCAACACTTGGGGCTAAACGGGTTAAGAAAGAAAGAAAGAAAGTATTCAAGGTCTACAGGCAGTGTCGTCGACGAGCACTGGAACCATTCCAAAGAAAATGCGCCGCATGGAGAAGGCAGGGACAGTATTTGCAAGCCTCCGTCAAGTGCTCTGTAACAGAGAACTGCAATTTACAGCTTTGGGTTTGGATAGTGCGGCGCTATGGGAGGTCCTGGGACACTCCATGCGTTTTGGCTGGAGAACCTGCGACAATGCTTCCGACACACAAATAGCTACCGATAAACTAAGATAACCAAAATGATCACCAACGTCCCAAAACATCCATCACTAGACGACTAAGAAAACAAAAGTCCTTTACAGTTGTGTAAATCGCATTTTCATACAGTTTTATCTCTCAAGACATTCCTGAGCGAAGATAAATATAATTCAATTCTAAACATTTGCTTTGATACACATCGGTAGTGTTCAGAACGCAGATATAATTTTAATCCGAACTGTACCTAGTGAACAATTAAAAATACTTATTTGTCTCCGGCAATCCTGACAGAAGATTACGCGTCCGTACATTTTAACGAATGGAACTTCAACGATCTGTTGTTTAATTAAGTGCAATTTAGACGTTTTATCTGCTGCTAAACACACTTCTCTGTAATAGAAGGCCAAGCTGTTCACAGCATACTCCGGAAGACTATGAAACGGGATTCACAGACCAATCTAATGTACTGGTATATGGCGACGCTATTATGGAGGGCGCCCTTGGCTGCGTGAACCGGTTGCAATATTATGTAGCTTTTAGTTTAAAATAAATTAATTATTTTATGAAATAAACAACAGGAGTTTAGGATATTTTTAGCTCGCAACACCTCATTTAGGTACGTTTAGGTTCAATAAAGTACACATACTTTCTCGGGAAAGTGTGAAACTTACATATACCGTACACTTAGACAGGTAAATGTCAAGGAGAATAACAGGAGAAAACTTAAACAATCTGGCTCTTAGTGATGAATAATAAAGGTAAAGGAAAAATGTTCCGGTCGCGATCCAGACTTTTTTCAGAATGGCAAAAATGAGAAATGGTCGACAAGAGTTAGAATAGGAAACATTTATTAAAGGATAAACTGTACAACTTGATGCACGGAGCGAGTTGGCCGTGTGGTTAGAGGCGTGCAGCTGTGAGCTTGCATTCGGAAGATAGTGGATTCGAGCCCCACTGTCGGCACCCTGAATATGCTTTTCCGTGGTTTTCCCATTTTCACATCAGGCAACTGCGAGGGCTGTATCTTAATTAAGGCCACGGCCGCTTTCTTCCCACTCCTAGCCCTTTCTATCCCATCGCCATGAGATCTATCTGTATCGGTCCGACGTAAAGTAACTTGTAAAAAAACAAAATAATAAAGCATCTTGATGTCTGTTCAGATTACATGTGGTCTCGTACCTGACTTAAATACGAAGGATATCAAACCAGGAGAACGGACATTGAGCAATAATAATAATAATAATAATAATAATAATAATAATAATAATAATAATAATAATAATAATTACGGACTTCCCGTGGAGCATAGAGGTGTAAGAAGGTGCGGGCGTGAATGGGTGGACAGAGAACAGATCAAATCTTAATTTAAAATTTGAAATTTTATTTCTTTCCTTCTTTTTTCTTTTTAGATTTTCAACTTTGTTAAGTAATAACAAATAACAGATGGATAGACAGAATGGGAGCTCTTCAGCTCTTACAACAATAGTTTATTGAAACCTAAGAACAAGCAGGTAAAATAGACATAATGATTTTTAAGAGATGAGTACGGTAGCTCAAACGTTACGCTATTAGCAAGAGCACTACTGCTCCAATCAATTGCAAGTAAGGAGATTGGGATCCAAAATTTGCAACATTCGAAAGAGCGTCTTTGCTCCACAAAATTAGCCCTCTAGGAGAGTGTTCTCCCAAAACATATTCCAATTTAGCCTCTCCAAGGCATAATCTAAATTCTGCTTCAGCTCAAATACCAACAGTTTTCACTGTTTTACTCGCTCTAAGTTACATAGAAATAGTTAAATTTTAACACATGGCCTTAGTGGTCAAAAAAAAGGTTTAAGTAATCAGCCGTAAGCTAAAAATGCTAGGAGGCGAACACTTACACTCCTTTCAAATACATTTGAAAATACTAAGAAAACTCTATGTGGGCTTATGGCCTGAAGTTACAGAGCTAAGCCTATACTGCAGAGGTGACTAAAAGGAGAAAAGTATTAAGTCCAAAAGAAGAGATAAATTTTAAATGTTACAAAATCAGCCACCCCAATGCCAAGTTGAATGGGACATGAAAGAGGGTTTACACTCTTTATTCCCTAAGTTAGAATAAAGTCCTTAAATTATTTGAACATTTATTTTTAAAGATTGATATATACATTAAGAAAGAATTTTGAAACCTTCCCCTCAAGTTAGCTTCCTGTGACTATCACATGATTAAAAGATTTCTGCCATTACCTTGAGCTGGTGGGCCTTCCAACGATGGCCTAGTTTTTTTCCCCTGCCTCTGATACACTCTAAACCCCTTGACTGGAGCGATGGAAAAGACAACATGGCTCAAAAGGCCCCAGCTTTTATAGCGGAGAGGAAGGTTCCAGAACTCTCTGGGCTGAAGTCCTGTACACACCCTCGATTGTGATTGGTCAGTTTAATAAATATATACATTTCCTGATTGGTGGAAAATGTACATGGAGAAGGAAGCGATAGCAGTGCTAATAACCTATGAACACGAATTTGAATACATTAAAATTTAGCCAACTAACAAATACCAAAATTAAGAAGATGTACAATATTATAGGGAAGGATCCACCTTTCAATACTCCGTAGTAAGTTGAACTAAAAAGTAGTTACAATCTGTTTATTGGGACCGGTTTCACCACATTTCAAGTGTCATCATCAGCCAATTAGCGAAGATCTGATGATGACACTTGAAATGTGTTGAAACCGGTCCCAATAAACAGGTTGTAACTACTTTTTAGTTCAGCTTACTACGGAGTATTGAAAGGTGGATCCTTCCCTATAATATTGTACATCTTATTTCTCTATTCAATACGGAACAATCATGAAGTTTTTAACTTTAAATAAAAAAATACCAAAATTATCTTGAAAATTAATTGTCCATCCTCTCATCAGAGGGGGCACATAAGTCGACAGTAGAGACACCTGAAGATAAATTTAGAAACTTCTTGTGGCAGAGAGTTCACTGTACGTATTGCAGATGGCCTTCAAAAGGCGTTCAGTTTAAATGCAAATGCAATGTAAAATGAATAAATAAATAAATAAATAAATAAATAAATAAATAAATAAATAAATAAATAAATAAATAAATAAATAAATAATAATAATACTGAAGTATAAGAACAATTATATGCACGTTGGGATAAGCGAGAAGAGATTGAGGAGTATCACCTGTGTATAAGCCGGAAAGCTTAACACGGCCACACACAAGCAATCTGCTTCGCCCGAGTCCACTTAGATCGAGACCATTTGGTGGCAGTCAAAATGACGTGGACACACACGTATGTTCCATACCACACCGCGATGCAGATGTTTAGCAATGAGGTAGTGATCAGGGTAAAAAAATATTAATAATTATTATATTATATTAATAATAATAATACTAATGCCGGGCTGAGTGGCTCAGACCAGCACCTCCTAGAGAACAAGGCCTGGCAATACGATTCGTGACGTCACACGTTAGCCCTCAGCGTGAGCTCAGCGTGAGCTCTCGCAGCGCGAGTGGATAGTGCTGTAGATGAAGCTAATTCCTTACGATGATTGAAAAATACGCTGGTTAAACTACATTCTACGAATATTCTTTCTCGTAGGCGCGTATATCGGAAGCGAAATTAGTAATATACCGTAATAATTAGGAAGAACAATTAACATGCGCGAGGTCGCGGCCGCGGCAGTTTCCCGCACTTTTAAAATCTTCGTTAATAATTTCCTTGCTAGCTGCTGTAGGGCTTAGGGCGCTCGTTTCATCCCTCCCCTCCCTCTCTCTCGCCTGACGTTGATTATCGTCAGTGAATTGCCTGCTGCGTTCCGGAGTAGTTTAAGTTTTCTTTCACTATCGCATCTGCCGCGGAAAACTGCCTTCGTGCGACCCCTCGCGTAGTGCATTCTTACATGACTGCATTTCCAAAAAAGTTTCTTAAGTAAAGTTCATGAGGTTTATGGTGGCCTTCAGTGAAGTTTATCTTGAATTGTGACCAAATCATTTATTGAAATGTAGAAATGCAAACGTTGAGCAATTTGCTCACGCGTGACCTCTCGCGCTCCTTTTTTTAAAACTCACGTAATTTTACGGGATTTCGCAAAAAAAAAAAAAAAATCTTTATTTTTTTCACATTGAGGAAATATTGTTACTGGGAAATTATGTTAGTACTAGTTGAAAGGCAGTTAAACAGGGTACATATTTATATTTTTATCAGAGCATTCAGTGCAAAAGGAAAATAGCAGCTCATTAAAATATTAAGCGTGAGCAATTTGCCTTCGCGCGACCTCTCGCGTTCTAAAGCGGGCGCGACCTCTCACGTATTAAAAATGCAGAAAAGAATAGAATGCAGTTTTTAAAGAGTTAATACTGAACAACTTTAATAATGTGCCTATATGACACTTTCTTTCGTATATTTAAGAGTAAAAAAAGATCAGTTCCTTTTACAAAACTGAACTAGCTGATGAAAGATGAAAGATCAAAAATAACATGTAAGTACAGCAAAAGCTATTAAATAAAAATAATAACATATCAACTACTTTACTTAAAGTATATTAGTAGCAGTCCAGGAACATACAAGCTGTAATGCTCAGTGTTGTCGGTCATGAAAACAGGTAAACATTTTTTTACAATAGAAGCCTAAGATAAATTAAGGGGATGAAGAGCTCACAAAATGTGGCTGTTATGCAAAGAGAATGATTACAGTACATGCCAACAATAGTTTGTTCATCAAGTCATCAAAATTATATTCGCATTCCCTAGTGTATATAAATGTACTCATATTTTTTTGGACCCTGATTCAAATAACCAGAACAGACGGTGCTGGACTTCTGAACCCAACCTGGCAGGTTCGATCCTGGCTCATTCCGGTGGTATTTGAAGTTGCTCAAATACGTCAGTCTCGTGTCGGTAGATTTACTGGTACGTAAAAGAACTCCCGCGGGGCAAAATTCCGGCACCTCGGCGTCTCCGAAAACCGTAAAAATTAGTTAGTGAGACGTACATCAAATAACATGAAATAATAATAATAATAATAATAATAATAATAATAATAATAATAATAATAATCGTATGGCCTCAGCTACCGTTTGCAGACATTTCGATTTGACGCCATCTGGCTGTCTGCTCGTCAATTTCGACGTTCCGGCTTACTCTGTCTGCCATCTAGCGGACCTAGAGTAAACCGGATCTCTCTTGGGCGTCTATGGCTGAGATTTATTTAATTTTGTCGGGTAAATACCAAATGTATCACCAGAGATCTTTTACATGCCGACATCGTACGACATGGAGTGTCGATCGGACTTTTTTCCGCCCTTTAAAAATCCGACTACCTCTGCCGGGTTTGAACCCGCTATCTTGGGATCCGGAGGCCGACACTCTACCACGGATCCACAGAGGCAGCTTATAATAATAATAATAATAATAATAATAATAATAATAATAATAATAATAATAATGTTTGCTAGTTGTTGAACGTCGCCCTAACACATCGAAGGTTTTCTGCGACGCAAGCATAGAAAGCAGTAAGAATTAGGGAGGTAGCGGCCGTGGCCTTAAGCCGGTATTAAAAGTTAGTCAAGTTTTATCCTACAGCGGTAGTAAATTTTAGAAATATATCACAATTTTACATGCTGTTACAAACATTACCATAACTTCTAAACAACTTGTCTGATTTTGTTCAAAATAAGTGGGTACGCAGTTCATATCACGCAGATGCTGTATCTACATACAAAAAGGTGGAATGAAAAGTAAAAAAAAAGTGCCTAATTACCTTCTTATTGGATTAAAATTTGAATCAACAGGTGTCAATGACCACTCGGGTGAGCATTCACTTATATTAATATCATTATGTAAATTGCATGTAATTTCCTGCTCTGCATAATCATCATCACTAACACTTTCATTATCACTCGGATTATTCTCATTACTACTGTCATCTAATATGCGTTCGAGAGCTGCATTAGATAAACATAGACCATGCGAGGACGGCGCTATGTTGTTTACAACGATCGACATTGATGAAACATTCTTTTTACTCCAGCACAATGCCGCATTACGGTAGAAGACACTCCCCTGCATAGAATGATACCCTGTGCTGCGAGCCGTGCTAAATGTTTACCTTGACAACCAACAGATGGCAAGCTGATATATATCTAAAACATCGCTAGCCTAGTCCGTACAGGTATACGTCAAACCGCTCCTGGCTTGTTTTGTAGGTCCGTACAGGTACACGTCGAACCGGCTTGAGCGGTTAAGGTATCGTGCGAAAATGGGAAACAACGTAAAACCAACTTCAGACCTGCCGACGGTGGGATTCAAACCTACCATCTCCCGAATGCAAGGTTATAGCTACGTGACCCTAACCACGCGTCACACTCACTGAGTAATAGTAATAATTGCTGTACTTAACTTTCTCAGCTCTTTGTTGTGCAACCATGATATAGAAGCAAGATTCTTTTGTACCATTTCCTGATTCGCTTCAGGATCTTTTGTTTTAAATAACTGCACAGATTGGTCAAGAGCGATATTACGTTTCACTTTGCTATGATTCTTCTTCTTCTTCCCCTTATTTGGGGTCGTGCGTGCGGACTATGTCGCACATGTGGATTTAGCCCTTTCTTATGGCCGGATGCCCTTTCTGATGACAACCCTATATTCAGGGATGTATCCACTATTGCGTGTTTCTGTGGTTGTTGATAGTGTGTTGTTTGAATATGAAGAGGAAGGTGTTGGGACAAACACAAACACCCAGTCCCCGAGCCAGAAGAATTAATCAGACGCGATTAAAATCCCCTACCCGGCCGGGAATCGAACCCGGGACCCGCTGAAAGGAAGGCCTCAACGCTGATCATTCATCCAAGGAGCCGGATTTTACTTCTTCGTAATTATCTGTATGAATTACTTGCCAACGGGAAAGAAAGTTTACGATATCTCTTAATTACCTCTATTACCAAATTACGGCCGCTGGTAGTAACATTTTATGGGAGATATGTTGACGACCCGGTGTCTCCTTACACACACACACACACACACACACACACACACACACACACACACACACACACACACACACACACACACACACACACACACACACACACACACACACACACACACACACACACACACACACACACACACACACACACACACACACACACACACACACACACACACACACACACACACACACACACACACACACACACACACACACACACACACACACACACACACACACACACACACACACACACACACACACACACACACACACACACACACACACACACACACACACACACACACACACACACACACACACACACACACACACACACACACACACACACACACACACACACACACACACACACACACACACACACACACACACACACACACACACACACACACACACACACACACACACACACACACACACACACACACACACACACACACAATAGGTTTTTGGATCGGCACCCTGCTAGTTGGACGGATAGATCGCTCGTGTGTAGACGGCCTGGTCCAGCTGCCTGGCTGGGAGCACCTTTTAAGTGCCACTAGCCATGGTAAGAGAAGGGTCCTTCAGTGCAGCTGAATTAGATCGCAGAGGTAATCTAGGTGTTCTCGTGATTAGTAAAGAAGACAACTGTAACCGAACAGGGCGGCTCCAAACTGCGTCTGAATATGAGTGTCTTTACGTCGCACCGATACAGATAGATCTTATGGCGATGTTGGGATAGGAAAGGGCTAGGAGTGGGGAGGGAGCGGCCGTGGCCTTAATTAAGGTACATAACTTTCATTTGCCTGGTGTAAAAATAGGAAACCACGGAAAATCATCTTCAGGGCTGCCGACAGTGGGGTTCGAACCCACTATCTCCAGAATGCAAGATCACAGCTGCGCGCCCCTAAACGCACCGCCAACTCTTTCCGTACGAGAGAACCAGGAGCCTCCCTGCACCTATGAATGCGACTAGTGAATCATAATGAAAAAAGTATCATCCTAGACATATAAATTCCAACAGTGGTTGGATATCCACGATACGGCAACCCTAATGCGCATATTAGGTTGTCACTAACTTGCGCAAGGAGAAGTCTCCACAAGAGAAATGTAAGGAAGAAAACAACATCTGCGAGTAGCTAATATGAAAAATAACAATCGCAGGATTAGGCTTTGGTAGACTTAAAGCTGATCACAACAAATTCATCTGAGATCTCTTTTATCAGGTTTCCCTCAGTGCATCTGGCTGTACTTTGGTATAAAGAGCGTAGTCCATTCTGTTCGATAATACAGACTCCAGAGGATAGCCCGATCTTTCCTCGTGCCACTGGGCCACACTGGAGGCGTTATTCTTCTTGGATCAGCTATTCTCAAAAATGTTGATTTTTAGTAAAGTACTGTTGTACTCTTGCTAGCCGTCACGTTCTAACACTTCTTCGTCTTCTTCTTCTTCTGGGCCATGTCCCTTATGTGAGATCAGCGACACGACAGCGACGCGACGTTTCCGTAGCACTCTGTCCTGTGCATCTTCAGCGGTCAGCACGAGTTCTGACATATCCATTTTGATCTTCCGATCGAAGGCCAATTTTGGTCATCCGTGGCCTCTTCCTCCTCCTCCCCTGTGCGCCTCCATCATTCTCCTGAGCAAGTGCCCTTCTTCCCATCTTTGCACATGGCCGCAGCTTTTCGTAATGCTTGAGGATTTCATTCCTGCTCGAATGTCTACATTCCTTTTACGGTCGGCAAGGGTGACATCTACTATCCCCCTGAACATTTTCATTTCCGCTGAGCGGAACATCTTCTCTTCTCTCTTTCTTAACGCCCAGTACTCGAAACCGTATATCATACTTGGTCTTATTTTTATACTCCCTGCTGTAGTTTCTTCCGCATTTTTCTATTCTCCACGTACCTCAGCATCTCTGGCCTAACTCATTATTGACCTGAGCCGTCACTATGCTGATTGATATCCAGACCAGGATGAGTTTGAGATATTACTGGCTTCATCTTCTCTTTCCTGGCTGTTCGAAAGAGCTATACCGACAAGACAAATCAGTTTCTCCAAACGCTTGGGACGTAGACACATGACAACGCAATTTGTTTTGTTAAGTGTCACATTAAAGGCAGGATTTATACTACGCAGACGTTTTCGTATTCAGCTGTAAAGTGGAGCAATACGAGGACAGACGTCTTCACTGTGTTCGGTTGTGCTCCCCATGTAGTAATATTCATAGAACTTTCATCAGCCAGTTTTACTTTCCATTCTTTAACTACAAGACGCGTTGCTTTAATGTCAGACTCTGAATAATAATAATAATAATAATAATAATAATAATAATAATAATAATAATAATAATTGCGTGAAACCTCCGAAGAGGCCGAGTGAAGATCTTTCGAGTTAATGCCGTATAGGCGACCTGCTCATCTATGAGAATAGAGCCCTATCTGCGATGAATTCTAATGCTTAAGACAGCACACACACACAGCCCCCGAGCCATTGGAATTAACCAATGAAAGGTAAAATCCCCGACCCGGCCGGGAATCGAACCCAGGACCCTCTGGACCAAAGGCCAGCACGCTAACCATTTAGGCGGACAAGTATAATTTAAAACTCTAAAAAATTGAATTTTATTTCTTCCTCTTTCTTTTTCTTTTCTGAATTCAAGGCTTGATGAACAAACCGTCCGCCTCTGTGGTGTAGTGGTTAGCGTGATTAGCTGCCACCCCCGGAGGTCCGGGTTCGATTCCCGGCTCTGCCACGAAATTTGAAAAGTGGTACGAGGGCTGGAACGGGGTCCACTCAGCCTCGGGAGGTCAACTGAGTAGAGGTGGGTTCGATTCCCACCTCAGCCATCCTCGAAGTGGTTTTCCGTCGTTTCCCACTTCTCCTCCAGGCAAATGCCGGGATGGTACCTAACTTAAGGCCACGGCCGCTGCCTTCCCTCTTCCTTGTCTATCCCTTCCAATCTTTCCCATCACCCGCAAGGCCCCTGTTCAGCATAGCAGGTGAGGCCGCCTGGGCGAGGTACTGGTCATTCTCCCCAGTTGTATCCCCCGACCAAGAGTCTGAAGCTCCAGGACACTGCCCTTGAGGCGGTAGAGGTGGGATCCCTCGCTGAGTCCGAGGGACAAACCGAACCTGGAGGGTAAACAGATGATGATGATGATGAACAACACCAAATAACAGTTGGATAAACGAGGTGAGCTCGTCAGCTCTTGTAACAATAATGATTAAACTTCAGTTACGCAATCATTTCCAGAATGAGCTTGGAGCTCCAAAGTTACAAATTCAAAAGAGCACCATTGCTCCATTCAATTAATACTCCAGGAGACTACTCTCCAAAACTTATTACAATCAACCCTCTTCAAGGCACACTAAATATTTCACATTAGATCAAATACAAACAGTTTGCACTGTCTTACTCGCTCGACAGTCTATAGTTAAACTTTTAACAGAGGCGATAAGTGCCCATTCTGCATGGCCTTAGTGATCAAAAGAAAATGTTCAATGTGTCGGCCGTAAACCATAATGCTAGGAGGCGAACACTTGCACTCCTTTGAAAATACACTCTGAAACACTTAAAATCCTATCAGAGCCTAAGCCTATACTACAGAGGTGACTAGATGGAGAAAAAATGAAGTTCCGAACAAAGAGATACATTTAAAAGTTTACAAAATCTAAGTCACCCCAATATCAAGTTGAATGGGAATTAAGAGAGGGCGAAAACACTTTATTCCCAAAGTTAGAATAACGTCCTTTGACTTGTTTGAAAATTTACATTGAAAAGATGGTATATTTACAGCGAGAAATAATTTTGAAACCTTACTCTGGAATTAGCTCTCTGAGACTATCACATGATTAAAAGATGTCTGCCATTACCTTGAGCTGGTGGTCCTTCCGACGTCGGGGAAAGCTTCCCCCTGCCTCCACTACGAACACACTCTAAACCTCTTGACTGGAGCGATGGAAAAGACAACATGGCCCAAAAGGTCCCAGCTTTTATAGCGGTGGGGAAGGTTCCAGAACTCTCTGGGCCGAAGCCATGTACACACCCACAATTCTGATTGGCTAATTTAATAAACATCCAACTTTTCTGATTGGTTGAATGTTTTCATTAAGAGGGAAGAGATAGCAGTGCTAGCAACTTTAGAACACAAAGCAATCTACAAACATTTCAGCTTTGTAAACCTAGAACCTACAAATTTCTTTGAAAATTAATTGTACATCCTCCCACCAGAGGGGGCACATGAAATGAAATGGCGTATGGCTTTTAGTGCTGGGAGTGTCTGAGGACAAGTTCGGCTCGCCAGATGCAGGTCTTTTGATCTGACACCCGTAGGCGACCTGCGCGTCGTGATGAGGATGAAGTGATGATGAAGACGACACATATACCCAGCCCCGTGCCAGCGAAATTAACCAATTACGGTCAAAAATCCCGACCCTGAAGGGAATCGAACCCGGGGCCCCTGTGACCAAAGGCCAGCACGCGAACCATTTAGCCATGGAGCCGGACAGGGGGCACATAAGTCGACAGTAGAGACATCTGAAGATGAACCTCTTCTGATATACAGTTCAGGCTTCATATTGAACCGTTGAACTTACCGTTCCATCGTTGGTCGTCTGCATCGATTGCTTCGGTAGAGCAATATCGTACTCTAGGATGTTCGGGTCGTTAAGAGTTTTTTCTGTCACTTCACCGACCAAACGATAGGTTTCAGAGGAGAGCATAAATACTTCAAATGAGGAGCGAAAATGTGCTTACTAAAATATTTATTCAATGTAAATCACGATAATTTGATAGGTAAGGGTGCATTCTGCCCAAAAGCAGGTCCGAATTTCCGCAGAGGTGTGCCTGAGCCGGAGTTTACGTACGGTAGGGTGGCCAGTTCCTTTCCGCTCCTCCATTCCCTTACCCCCACCAACAGCGCGTGGCAACCCATCCAAATCTTGACCACGCCCAATGTTGCTTAACTTCGGAGATCTCACGGGATCCAAAATGGGCAAGAAAGTTAGTTAAACATGTCACAGCATGTTATAACGCAGTCACAATGCATAGCGTGAGTGGTAAAGTTATATGAAAACTATTTATAATTGTCTTTCAAAGAAGGAAAACGCAATATAAAATTAGTGGACAGCAAAAACAAAAAAAAAAAAGAACAGAAAAACCTGAAAATCGGGCACCATTAATCCAAACGATAACTGAGAGTTAATCCACACAATCCACACAATCCGTGGAAAATCTGACATTCAACAAGTAGAATTCCAGATTTACATTTATCCTATCAGATATTGGAACATCCCCCGAATGAATCCTTAATCGAACCAAATCGACTATCAGTTGCTTTGGATAGGTTGCGAAATATTACTTGAAAGCATGGTGTTCGTTACAAGTTAACAGCAATTGTCAAAAAAATCCACCATATATTGTCATCTCGTGACACCCGTAAGTTACAGAGGAATCCCAATGCTGAAACTTGCGTCACCTCAAACAGATGTTCAGAAGGAACCAACAACACTTGATCCGATGGGATCTTACGTTACATTGTTTTGAAGGAACAAAACTGCGAAATGCAGGAAGACATTAAGTTTTTATGCATTTAGAAGAAATGCCAAACACTGAAGTTAAAGAAAAGTGATAAATCACTTGAAAATGTTCTTACTAAACAAACTTTCAGGTTATGAAACAGTTACGTCTTTAAATCCGTTAAAATACAAGTCCTCAATATAAAACGAACAACAGGAAATCTTTCCAATTTCCTATAACTACGACTGCAATTACAAATCTGTCTACCTACACTTGTCCCATTAAACTAAACTACAAGTGATCGGTAGATCAACATCTCACATAAATAATGTGAAAAACGAAAAATGAACATAAAATGTACTAATCAGCTGACGAATGAAAACCGCATTCGTACAAAAATCAACTAAGCACTATCATAATATCCCGAACACCCGAACAATAAATATTAAAGTAAAGATAAAGTAAATAGAAAACGAAAGTTCATCGAACATGAACTCACGCGATTAAGTGGTAGTGATCAGTCTCCATTAGCCACGTTTCCACGTGGGACAACTCTTATATTCATGCCGCTACTGCGGCAACGCTATTATTTGACCAACTTCCGGCTAGTAAGAATTATGCCGAAAAATGGCCTAAATAGTACCTGCTAATATCTTTCACATTCGTCTCCACTACTGCAAACACTAACATCGTTCAAGTCGATTCGCGAAAATACTTAAACTATAACTTGGCTATATACTGTACCAGGAAGGCCTAGGCCCTGGCACATATCAATTGAAAAAACTTTATTTCAGCATACAATTTCCGTCCGACATGCGAACAGCTGAGCGAAGGAACATTCCAGTACGTACCAGACTCCACGAGCGAGCCAGGCGAGGTCAAGTGACGTCACCTACCGCTTGAAACTTGCCTCCCCTAGAGACATTTCTCTAAATAATTTTTCTTTCGTGAACTTTTTAACGCCTTAACCGATTTGAACAGGACCAACGCTAAATTGTAGCAGACATCGTAAAAGTAAAATCCTGTAGATTTCAAAGCAATCTGTCCAGTAGTTTTTGAGTTATAACAATATAACTTTTAAGAAGATTGAGCACTCTCGGTCACATGATTCAGAGCGCGACCCCTCCCGGCGCAGATATATATGCCACTATGTCAAGGCTGACAAGCAGTGCAGCAGTGCAGTATGTGTGTGTGTGTGTGAGTGAGACAGAGGGGAGACTGACCCTCGTACAGTCTGTCAGTGCAGTCTTGGAGATAGTACTTTCCGTCGCGTTTCGCGGAGACGAAATTATGGGATAATCAATCTCCGTCGCACTTGTAAAAGACGTCGCACCATACTTAGTTTATCGTGCCGCAACTACGATATAATTCATAGACATTTCGAAATATAACACGTGTGAAATCATTGAAGTACGAAGTCAAATATTAGATATTCACAGACTAGAACATGACGTGTGGACTTAGTTAATTTCACATAATATTGAACTACTACAATAAACAGAAACTGTCGTGTACAATAACTCTAACTATTCTAGGACTCTTTTCTTCTAATACAGTACATCCTTAAACGGTGTCTCTTTATTTACGTAGTGTTCGTGCCATACTAGGACACGACTTACTCCAGTGATAAACTTGGTGAATATTAAGAACTTTTTCTAAGATAATATTATCACTACCAGAAAATCAGTGTTATCTGCTAGGACAGTGATTCAGGGACTGTGATCAGAGACTGTGATGAGAATTATTACACGTTGCTTTTTCAAGTGTTTGAACTGTGTATTTATGGACGTACTCAGTGACGATTTTAAACAGTGTTTTATGCAGCAAGGACTGTAATTATTCATTTAACGTCATAAAATTAAAATACGAACTGAACTGTGTTTGACAGTGAATGATAGCATCGGTAATTACTACTCGCGCCAATTGAACTTTCCGTGTGCTAAAATCACCTACACGAGCAGCGGAAATCTTGGTGAAATTCTACAAGATCCAGCTACCTCAAACATCATCTCATCTATGGTATCCATCGAGGGACGTCAACGTGGTTTCTTCGTGGAATATCGAGTTCGAGTCTCCGTCCGCACTCCGCGGAATGTTCCAGACTCCCATTCTCCACATCAACATTTGTAAGCCAAATTTTCTTTACTAAGTGAGTAGTCACAAACTGACTGTCTTTTTCTTATCAGTCTTGAACAGTGATTTTTTCAGTGCTGCGTGTGAACAACATTTCGTAGTTTTTCATCATTTCTCAAAAGTTCATCTTTAATAATAAAGTTATTTTTCAAAATTTAATATTCATATTACATAGAAAACTCTAGGATTTTCAAGTGTTCTATATTTCAAGGCTAACAAACTAAGAAACTTTCAACAGAAATTTAAATTCTTATTTCAATTTTCAGTTATAAGTGTGTGTTCATTTCATGAATTAATACTTAGAAAGACTTTAGATGAATGAAGAACTGACACTTCGTGTTTTCACAAAAGTTAGAAAGACTATAGGATCAGTGATATTAAATTTTTTTTCTCGAAATGAGTTCAAGAAGATTTACGTTTAAACTTCTGATTTCAATGAAAGGTCTGAGTCCTATATTGATATTGCAGGGTGATGAATCATTCAACATTATTAATAAATTATTTGGAAAAAGTATAACCATCTATTATTCGCCCTGCGATTCTATCCTGCTCTGTATCGGCTCCAAAATCAACTTCCACTACCTGAGGTCCTTCTCATGCCCTAAATCCACGAACTTTTCCTGGTACAATACAGACGAGTCACTGAGTCACTGTTTCTTGAGATGATAAACCAGGTACTGTGTGGACTCCTTGGCACTTGAAAATAGGTGCAATGAGTATGGTATGAAAATTAGCCTCCAGAAGACTAAATTGATGTCAGTAGGTAAGAAATTCAACAGAATTGAATGTCAGATTGGTGATACAAAGCTAGAACAAGTCGATAATTTCAAGTACTTACGTTGTGTGTTCTCTCAGGTTGGTAATATAGTGAGTGAGATTGAATCAAGGTGTCGTAAAGCTAATGCAGTGAGCTCCCAGTTGCGATCAACAGTATTCTGTAAGAAGGAAGTCAGCTCCCGGACGAAACTATCTTTACATCGGTCTGTTTTCAGACCAACTTACGGGAGCGAAAGCTGGGTGGACTCAGGGTATCTTATTCATAAGTTAGAAGTAACAGACATGAAAGTAGCGAGAATGATTGCTGGTACAAACAGGTGGGAACAATGGCAGGAGGGTACTCGAAATGTAGATATAAAGGCTAATTTAGGAATGAACTCCTTGGATGAAGCTGTACGCATAAACCGACTTCGGTGGTGGGTCATGTGAGGCGAATGGAGGAGGATAGGTTACCTAGGAGAATAATGGACTCTGTTAAGAGGGTAAGAGAAGTAGAGGTAGACCAAGACGACGATGGTTAGACTCAGTTTCTAACGATTTAAAGATGTATAGAACTAAATGAGGCCACAACGCTAGTTGCAAATCGAGGATTGTGGCGACGTTTAGTAAATTCACAGAGGCTTGCAGACTGAACGCTGAAAGGCATAAGTCTATAATGATAATGTATGTATGTATGTATGTATGTATGTATGTATGTATGTATGTATGTATGTATGTATGTACATCCTTAATCCAGGAAGGTCTTCAATTAAGAGGTGGATTTCAGCTGTTTCTTGAGATGATAAACCAGGTACTGTGTGGACTCCTTCGGAAAGGTCAAATGTAGTAGGAATTTAGGGAAGACAATTATAGTGTCATCACAAATATAAGGTTTCTTCTGCCTAAATCTTTACCTTCAGCATTCAAAGATTTTCTTCAGTACAAAAAAGTGACAGCTACAACTAAGAAACCTCCGTAACTACAACAGCCTCAAACTAGTGATGTCTGTATTCTTTTATCCAAAAGAAAATGTATCTCCCAAGAAACTGTGCGATATTTTGCTCTTAGGCTTATGTACTGTATGGTATGAATACGAGGCAAATTGTAGAAATATAGAAACACAATTTTCACCGATTTTAAGGCCAGTAGTTAGGAAGTCCCTTGGAAAGAGATCGCTAAGCCAGACATCATTATTCATTACTTCAAAATAAAAGCCATATTTTTACAGGAAAATACCAGCTGTGAAGATTATTTTACAGCCTATTTCTCTTCTTGCGAGTTAAAATCCGGTGCTCAGCCTCATACTTTTTCAAGATCGCGGAAGGCGAGGTATCCTAAAACATCATTTTTGGCGTTCCTAGAGGAAGTTATGCAATGCATATCCCGAGTCGTCCAGTATCTGCCTCGGAAGAACTTGCTCACAAATTGCACAATTTTATAACAATACGTGATTTTTCAGACAAATAAGTGTGACAAATGCAATTACTCTAAACTTCCTATTCTTCTTCTGAAAACATTCATGAAACCACTCCTGGACAACCTAGCCTTTTATCGCACTAGCAGAAAATGAAAGTGATTTGCAGCTTCAGAATAAGCCTCAAAACAGAAAAGTAGTGAAGTTTTAATGAGCGACTGTTTGTTTATTATCTTCCATTGAGTTGTAGATATGACTGAGTAACCTTAAAGTTGTAAATATGAATAAAAAGTGTCAGTATATTGTCTAATCTCGAGAATAAATTTGTCGTAGTGCAGGAGATTGGGAAACCACGGAGAACCGTTCTCAGAATAGCCGACGATGGGGACAAGCTTCACTGCGTCTCTCGAATGCAGAGGCGTGCCGCGGCCACCCTTCCTCTGCTCGGTTGGTCGGTCGGAGTGCCGAGCTGTCGGACCACGGACCAGCCGTGGCCACTTGTAGGCAGAAGGCTACTCTGCAACCGCCGACGACAATCTTGGATGTCTTGAAACTTCCACGATTGAAGTAACTGCTATTTGTTCAGAGGTGGATATCAGTAAGTCTTGTGGCCGTGATGAAGTACCAGGTATCTTCCTGAAAGTCTGTGCTTCAGAATTAGCAGTGCCACTATGCGGCATGATAAATGAATAATTCGAAGGTGGTTGTTTGCCGTCTGAATGGGAAAAGGGTAATGCGGTTGCAGCGACAAGGCTTTGCCTTTAGGATAAGAATGAATCGCAATATGCCGTTCCTAAATGGAGGCAATTCGATCTGAATTTAGCCTCTCCCGTCGCAATGAATAAGTCACTATGGCAACTTTTAATAAATTTAGGATAAATCTCTTCACTCCGATTTTTAGTCAAGGATAGCCGTGTGTAGCTTTCTAAAGAGTACACAGATCCATACGAGTCAAAGTTCAACCTACGTCTACAGCTACACACGATATGGTTTGGATGAAAATATTATAATACATGTTCTGATTCCATTCAAATGCCGCATATCGTCGTTGCGCCTAGAGAAACAGCAATGTGATAATATTTCAGCTTACAACTCTCGCCAGCAAGTTTCTGTCATCTAAGGTTCAGTATTGCATGAACTATGTCAACGAATTTTCGTTCGCGTGGATGACCTAGCTGTTAGGCCGCTTTAAACAACAAACAAACAAACAAACAAACAAACAAACAAACAAACAAACAAACAAACAAACAAACAAACAAACAAACAAACAAAACTTTACGTTCTAAGTGATGCATATGCTTCGGGTCAGTACTACTCCCCTCAACATTGTCAGATAGCGTATTTCGCGGCGCAACGAAGATATATAACAAAATGCAACTTTTATTTACAAGTTACATTAACATATTCATTTCATATTTCCAATTACTTTTCACATAGTAATATCGAGTATCGAAGACAGACTTACGTACTAGTAACTCATAAATTCTTAAAGATATTGAAAATTTGTTTTAATTTTCAGTAATGTTACAAAGAGAGTTATAACAGTAACTGTAATGATTTTCCAAGACATCAATATCTGCTGAGATGACGGTCAAAACTTTTATTTCTGAATAAAACTACACGGTGTTCTACATCTAGGCTTAACATATCAGCCATTACAAATTTAGTGCAGTGATTAGTTTGGAAACTGGACGAGTGCTTCTCGAGAAAATGGAATGTTTTCGAACCTGCTTCCTTCCGCAGCCATGACCCGTCCGAGTCAACTGAATAAGAAACTAGGCAACCAAACGTCAAACTGCATATTGTGCCATATAGCATCCAGTTTCTTTCAAGTTCACGCTGAGAACAAACTGGAAGTGCTACAGTTGGTAAAATACTCACCTAAGTGGTTCGTAAACCCTGGCACATAGCTTACCTTAATTCCTGATTTCCTCTTGCACAGCTCCCGGTTACTCAGTCGGCGAGTGCAATGGGTAAATTAAGGGCGTCGATAAATTAAGTTGAAGAGGAACAGGATATATTCGGGGTTAAACTACTTTAAAATATCCTAAATAACGTGAGTTGCCAATTAAAATTTTATAATCAATAACAAATTTATTTAACAATAGAAGAGATGTGAAGTGCAAATAATATTTAACTGGTGATATAACTGGACGAATTTACATTAAATGTTTTACACATGGAAGGCCAAGAAGTGGCATCTTCAATCATCGTCAGCTTTCCAGCAATGGAAGTCATATCCATTCTTCTTTAGAGTTGTTTGCTGATTAAGTTCTCATTCCGCTTTCTCACTGTGCAGACAGATCCTAAGCGTATCGTTGTTGGCTTAAATACAATATTAAAGTATGAGTTAGAGATGAATAACTTCGCACAAATTAACCTAATAATTCCCTTATATTTAGCGATATTTACATTACACTACAGGGCACTTTATCCTATAAGACAAGAACTTATAACGATGCATGCGAATCTCGTCGTATACTGTTCGAGACATGAACCTACGACCTGTCTTGGATCTATGCAATACCTCTACACAAATCAAAATGTTATAACATTACAATGGCAATGCGCAGAGTAGTTCAGGTATCTCCATATTCCTGTAAATTAACGTACAGCAAGAAAGGCGTTTTTATTTCCAAATTTAAAGCATGCATAAGACCTGGTTAAAACTGTGTCGGTGGCAATAACCTCCTTATATCCTCTGTGAAAGAACAGCTCACCCAAACAAATGACGTCTGAACTCACTCCTTCAACACAACCTCAGAAATGCCGTAGGGGATGGCGGCCATCATGCATTCCACAGTTGATTTATGATTCCACCCAGCTGGTAGCTTGGCAGTTCCGGCAAATTGCGAGACTTCCTTCATATAATAAAGGCCTACACATAATAACTAGATTACCTGGCCGTTTCATAACATTATTTAGACTGATTAACTCTTATTCTCATTTGTTATCGTGCGTATATCTGCACGCAAATTATTCATCTATAGAGCCCAGTTCAGGCCATTCGTAACTCTTATTTCCTGTGCATGTTTATGCACGCACATACTCTCATCTACAGAGCTCAATACAAGCCATTATAAATCTTATTAACATACACTTATTCTCGCGTTACTTACACAAATTAGGGTTCATTCTATCTCAGCATCACTGGGCTGATTAAACTTATTTATCTCGCCTGGGCATTACTTCTCTGCATGAATATCCTGCCGTTCGACTCCCGCTTATTGTCTGAAGATGCGTTTAAAAGAACAATTATGATGATCTTACAGCTTACAAAGCTGGCAACCAAGGGAAGTTTATCTCTAAGCATGCTCATGCACTTGTCTAGCTAGCTCGCTTATGACACAAGGTCTGCATATAAAACTTTTTAGACGCGCAGGTCATTCTATTTACAAACGTACAGAACAATCCCTTCTTCAACTGAGTGACAGATTTTTGTACACCAATAAAAAACAACCTAAACTATAACCAATGGAGAATGACATACAAACAAATAAACTACACTGTCTGTACATGCCTGTCCTGAGTGCAAACTCTATTTACATGGTCGCCTGAATGGCATTAAAATTCTATTTACAAGATTGGCGACGCTATCCTAACTCTGTCTCATGTTTATAAGTTAGAATCTGTCTGACCGTCATTAGTGGCTACACTTAGCGATCCTCCATAGCGGACTGTACCTTTAGTGGCTCATGTTACTGCCGTTGGCACAGGGCAGCACTCCTCGGTTCAACATCAACAACATCACCATGGTCTTCTTTCTTCAAACTGGAACTTCGTACTGATGACTCGTACGAACCGTGATGACCCAATGCTGCTCGAAATGGATCTTCTTCTCCCACCTTCACTTTCTCGCTCCCTGGTCACGCGCTGTGATAGACTAGCACTGACAGGCGAATGTTGGTGATCTAAGGCAACTGTAAGGAAATGCAGTGTAGAGCTTTGCATTTTGAAGAAAACAACCGCTCGAGCATTGCCCACAACGTGCCGCTGCTCGACGGCTGGGAAAAGCCCACGCTGCGATAAGGCTGTGGCCGTCTGATCGACCATGTGGCCGGTCGTCCTTCACCTCTCGGCGATCAGTGGAACTGTCGAGCACTGCCGGTAGCTCGAGCGTAATCGTAATCCCGGTCGGTGATAGTAAAACCGCCACGCGCTCTACAGTGCGGAATGCATTAGAAATCGTGTGTAAAATCAGTTGGTGACTGGCCTTTGAGCAGTGCAGACAGCGTTATGGATCAACCAAGTATAGATCGTAAACGCTGCATTCAAGAAACGAAGAGAAGTATTCTGGAGGGAATTAGGAGCGTCTCGTTAGTCCTGAAGAACAAAGATATGTCCGAAGAGGAGGCGAAGAGTGAAGCTTGGAAATACTTTGCACTTGTAGTGGATCCTGTCACGCAGGCTTCTTTTGGGTTCGTGCAGTGTGCCACATGTGATACTGTACTTTCTTACAAGCCAAGCACAGCTGGTATGATTTGGCGCTGCAAAAGTAACTGAGGATCAGAATTCCACCGAACACGTGCAGTACCAAGCAGCATAAAGAAAGTTGGTGTTGATAAGTTGGTCGATGAGTGGAATAGATTTGCTACCGTTAAACACTTGTAGTAAGATTGGCTTCAAGATTTACTCGCAGGAGCTCATCAATGTTGGCGCCACTTATGGCAAAGTCAATATAGAAGATGTTCTTCCGCACCCTACCACTGTATCACGGCATGTTAAAGAAAATGCCGACAAAATACGGGCGACAATGGTGCCCAAGCTAATATGTGCCATAAAGAACAAAATGTGCGCTCTAGACAGTGATCTGTGGTCTGATAACTACAAGAAGAGAAATTTTTTGACTGTGACATCGCATTATGTTAACAATGAGTGGCAGCTAGAAACGCTTGTTTTGCTAACAACTGAGTTTCCGGACATACCTAAGACAGGAGATAACATTCGGCACGAAATCGAAGAGCGGTTGCTTGAGTTAGCAATTAACAAGAATGATCTTGCAAAATTTACTTTGTCACCGACCAAGGAGCTAATATGAAGAAGGCACTTGAATCTTACGAGCGTTTGCCTTGCTTTGATCACTGCCTGATGACTGCGCTTCATCACACATTTTAAGAGGCGTTTTTAGAAAACGAAGCTCCTGAAATCCTGTCGTGTCTGCTATCAGCAAGAGCTATAGTAGGCTATTTGAAGAGATAGGGTCACTCGGGGCGTCTGCAGCACTCTGTGAAGCAAGAAGCTGTAACGCGGTGGAACAGTATACTGTTAATGCTCAATTCCATCATAAGTCAAATTGACGATATTCGAGATCTACTAGAATCCCGCGGGCAATCGAAACACTTAGAAACTTTCCATGAAGAGTGCGTACGAGAAGTTATCGCTTTTCTAACCCCTTTAAAGAAGCGAGTTTGGATTTGGAAAGTGTAACAAGGCTGGAACGTGTGCTGCCTTGGTACACGCGTCTGTTACATCATTGTGAATCAGAAGAGAGTGACAACGAAGTAAGAAATACTTTTATAAGTTACGATCGTTTATAAACCTGCTGAATTATCGGAATTTAATTATGTATATATTGTTTATCCTTTTCAGTGCACGACGAAAATAAAAACGAGAGCAGCATACTTCATCAGAGAGAAGCGCAAATTACGTTGCCACGGTTCTATGGCCATCACGACGTCACTTGAAGAAAGTCACAGCAGAAGAAAAGCAGGTCGCGTATGCTGAAGTTCGACGATTGTGCTCGGAACTGGCTGTAAATGGTAAGGTCGAATCACTCTGGGCTTATGCCGTGTCAAGAAAATAAAGCATAAGCCCAAAAGCCTATAGGCTACAGTATCATATCTTTAAGTACGGGCCGGTAAGCGTTAATGACAACAAAACGAATGTTTGTTTGCCTAATCTTCCACCTTTCGTTAGATTAGCAATTATGCCGTCTAAAATGTACAATATTTGGGAAGGGTTTCGCAGCCTAAAAATTCAACAATGCGTTTTAATGTAATTTTTGCGATATATATATAGTCTAGGAACTCACTGGAAATATAGCATTTTAATAAACAGTAATCCTAAGTTTTATACATATTTAAAGGTGACAGGAATACATTACGGATGTTTTGTTCATTTTTAGAACCCATTCAAGCAAACAGTGACCAGGTTCTTCCCATGAAAAAGTCCAAGGTGGACTGGAGTTCGGATGAGGACGACGAAGATGGACACACAAATACTACTAATGATATCGACAGGTACCTTTCGCTCTACAAATCCAACTGTAGCTATGCCGAAGGACACATTTTGTAGTTTCACACCAGGCAAATGCTGGGGCTGTACCTTAATTAAGGCCACGGCCGCTTCCTTCCCACTCCTAGCCCTTTCCTATCCCATCGTCGCCATAAGACCTATCTGTGTCGGTGCGACGTAAAGCAACTAGCAAAAAAAAAAAAAACATTTTGTAGTGGTGGAAAGCGCATGCGGAGTTATTTCCAAGGCTGTCGGTAGTAGCCAGAAGAGTACTCTGCATTCCTGCCACTAGTGCTGCCAGCGAGAGAAATGTTAGCTAGGCCGGTCACCTGCTGTCCAGCAAAAGATCGTGCTTGGAATCAGACAAGGTGGATGATCTCTTATTGATCCATCACAATTTCGTAAGTATTCTGAACATATCACGTAATCACAAGAAAGGAAACATGCCTCAAACGCTATAAATGTATGATTCTACTTTCATTTACTTCACAGGAAGAAGTGAAAACCACCAGCTGTAGTAGTAGCTCCAGGAACACAAATGAATCCTGTGCATCAGGCAGCACCAATGACGAAAAACGAATTGTATAGTTATGATTCACATATAACTTTATTTACAGGTCATAATTTGTTTATAAATTAACGCTTGTAAAAAGAAAATCGATGAGTATTTGTTTAAAAACAATCCTGCATTCCTTGTTGATCCTGCATTTGATATTAGTACAGTGTATATGTGGCCTAGTCTGGAGATAGGCTACACATAGCCCACTATTACAGTGTCCCCGTTTATCTAGTGAACGGAACAAAATACTACATGAAGACTTTACAGTTCATAACATTACAATTATTGGAATACATGATCACCTCAACGACGAAAATCCAATAGTCTGCAACATATTAACACACTTCAAATGTAACATATACAATTGTAATATTTAGGTTATAGAACTATAGTAAAAAACGAAAGACATTTGTAAAAGAAATAGGTGAGGATTAATGTAAAGTAGTGGCCTATGATCCCGAGTCCGGCGAAGCGCAGCTCGCTGGCTGGCTAGCACTGAGTCCGCCGGTTACTGGCGACCGACCGAGCGTTTGGCGCGCTCGGCCAGTCGCTGATGATCGGTAACCAGCAACCGGCTGCACAGGACACTCGGTCGCATACTCCCGAGAGCCAGAGAGTCGAGCGGTACTTGCCGGTAAAAATCAGAGATAATGCAGACCTCTAATGCAGTGTTAACATTCGTAACTGGTTAAATGTGTGTTTCCTTTTCGCACATTTTACTGCACTCCTTGTATCTACTTGCCAAAAGTTTAGAACTGATAATTGTAAGATCGCACACAGACTTCGCGTACAAGCAATGTTCTGGACTCCTACTTTCTTACACAAATTAACATATTTACAATTTACGGCGTTTCTTCAAGTTAATCGCCTAATGTTTCTGCAACTTACTTTCTGCCCACGTTAAATAGTTCATGCTAAGGCAACTAAATTATGCTGTTCATTCCGAGCCTCCACCGACTCAGAACATGTTAGCGTCAGACTACACTGGATTTACTTATTCGAAGAACAATTGTGGCAAAGAAAATGGTTTCTAAGTTGTATTATCTTAATCGGCTTACCGTTCAGTTTATGACACACATGTACTGTATTTGCCATTCGCTTAAACGCACAGACAAATAAAGTTCTCTAACTTCGAGTCACAAGTATGAATGCTTTGTTCTATCTAAGAACAATCGACACACGAGACGTACCTCACGGGCAGAGTTGAGTGTAGAGAATGATCTCCGCGTCCTCTCAGCTCAGTATTTATTTCAGTGACTATCCCAACCCATGCTATGTTTTCCCCCGCTTTGGCCACTTGAGTTCCTCTCACGGAGCTGGAATTCTTCCCACGGTACTTGAGATAAATACTAATTAATTCGAAGAATTGATAATTAGCTTGATGAGGCACATCAAATCACTCAGGAAATTACTCTTAATAGTCCTATCGTTTATATTCTCTAGATTCAATCCGTGGACGGAGATATCTCTCAAGTTTTATTTCCATCAGGCCTGAATTCTCCCGCTTTTCTGCTCAGATCCTGGCATCAGAAATCCCTGAAGTGAAGTGGCTGGCTTGGCTTTATCTCCCTCTTTGTCTGGAAGAGAATTGCACCCCAAACTGACGCTATGATGTTCTCAAAAACGCGCACTGTTGCGTCATGTTGCACAATATTGCCCCAAATAATACCATCCCTTTGTGGTCTCATCTGCCTATAGCAATTTCATTAATATTGTTTCCAATGGGCCATGAACAGAACGGTTCAACATGAAACCTCAGCTGTTGACATATATCCTTCACCTTCTTCTGAGGGCGAGAAACCAAACCAAACTCCATAGCGCGACAGCCCCACAGAGCCACGGCCTATCAAGCGACCGTTGCTCAGCCCGAAGGCCTACAGATTACGAAGTGTCATGTGGTCAGCGCGAGGAATCCTCTCGGCCGTTACTCTTGGCTTCCTATATCGAGTCCGCTATCTCATCGTCAGATAGCTCTTCAATTGTAATCGCGTAGGATGAGTGGACCAAGAACCAGCCCTTCAGATTCAGGTATACATCCCTGACCTGGCCGGGAATCGAACCCGGGGCCTCGTAGTGAGAATCAAGCAAGTTACCCCTACATCGCAGGGCCGACTCTGAGGGCTAAGGAAAAAAAAAATGAAATGGCGTATGGCTTTTAGTGCCGGGAGTGTCCGAGGACATGTTCGGCTCGCCAGATGCAGGTCTTTTGATTTGACACCCGTAGGTGACCTGCGCGTCGTGATGAGGATGAAATGATGATGAAGACGACACATACACCCAGCCCCCATGCCAGCAAAATTAACCAATTAAGGTTAAAATTCCCGACCCTGCCGGGAATCGAACCCGGGACCCCTGTGACCAAAGGCCAGCACACTAACCATTTAGCCATGGAGCCAGACAGGGCTAACGAAAAATAAATAAATAAATAAAATAAATAAATAAATATTTTAGATTTGCCGAAATGCCAAAAGTTTGTCCCACAGGAGTTCTTATGCGACTATTAAATCTACGGGGCTGGCATATTTGAGCGCCATTAAATACTATCGGACTGAGCTGAGATCGACCCTTCCTTCTTAAGCATAGAAAGCCATGTTCTCTACCACCTGAACTACTTGGTTCGAAGAATTGAAAACGAGTAAATAGATACATAATTAAATTTATAAATAAACGAGTACGATGCTCATCCACTTTCCATTTGTTCCATGCAGTGGCATGAAAAACTGAGACTGGGAGATAATCCAGTTCTTGAACAGGATGTACGTGCAGCAGCCTAAAAGCATTCTCTCTCCCATTCCTTCGGCAACTCGGAAATTGAATCCCATCGGCTACTGCCACGCTCGACTGTTTTCCTTTACTTTGCGTGAAGGTGGAATCGATAGGGGAGAAGTTACAAACTACATCAAAGAATCTTATGGATTCCTCTGCTTAAAAATCTTTTATTGTTAGTCTCTTATTTCTTAACATTGACTTTTAGAAAATGGACTCTGATGCAGATTAACTGAATAATTGATTTCGGGCAATCCTTTATCCAATTTCTTACTTTTTATAAGATTTTCGTTCTACCACTTTTATCATATAGTTTTATTCCACATTTCATTTATTTTTATTCTTTAAAATAATCATTTGGGATAATTCATTGTTAAGTGATTTTGCCCACGTCCTTGCCTCAATGGTCGGCATATCAGCCTTTGGCTCAGTGGATTCTCGGTTTGATTACCGATCGAAGTTTCAGGCTCGTCTGGTATATTCCTCTGACTCGGGGCTTGTGTGCTTATGTTCATCTTAATACACATCTCTTCAGATACACAAAACAACATCAGTAACCATAGACACATGGTCGACGTCAGGAAGGGCATCCGGCTGTAAAACTGGGCCTATTACAAATGCGTATCGTCTCCAAGTCATTGAGATAAAGAAAGGAAGGAGAAAGAGAAGAAGAAAACGAAAAAGATGTTATTTGTTCGCAATTTGTTTTAAGTCGCACCGACGATGGGATAGGAAAGGGCTAGTAGCGTTAAAGAAGTGACCGTGACCGTCGAAAACCACGGAAAACCATCTTAGGAGCTGCCGACGTATATAGAAGTTGTTTCGTAGAAACTGACCCATACGATCAGAACTATCAATTTATGCAACTCACCTACATAACGGTAGAGCGGCTAGATTATACTTGCAAAGCTAAAGCAAAGACATCGTTTAGAGTTCCAATATTGGTTTGAAAATGGAGATAGAAGTATCTTTCATGGAACTCTGTGCTTGTTGCAACCAATGAAATTCGTCGGTGCGCGCGCCGAACACTAGTCAGCTGTTTGTCTTCCTACACATTACTCAAATATGGCTAAGCATGAGCATGACTTGCCCACAGATAAGAGTGTCGCTTTCGGTGGCAATTAAATCTCATATTATCGATACTAATGCGACACGGCACCGTACGGGGAAGTGTAGCTTTAATTATAGTGAAATCTACTCATAAATACGATAGCTTCTACGAAGAGAAGATGAAGCAATAGTAATGTGTAACCGAGTGTGTTGTACGGGCCATATAGATGTAGCTTGCACTGAGGAGATCGTAGGTTCGAAACGTATCATCGGCAGCCCTGAAGATTGTTTTCCGTAGTTTCCCTATTTTTACACCAGACAAATACTATGGCTGTTATTATGGCCACGGCTCTTCTTCCCCAGCCCTCTTCTTTAAACAATATTCACCACCATCACCACCACTTGCCTTTTCCTATCTGATAGTTGCCGAAAACTATGTGTATACAAACCACATACAACCTACTTTTTAGCTTTCATTATAATGTGTGTTTACTTGGCAGTAAATATAAGCGAATCCCTCCCGGCTGATGGATGTAACAGCCCTCTGATGATCGGGACACGTACTTCTGATACGTATGTAGTCGAAGTGACCTATAATTCCATGGAAATTACGCCATGTAGGTCTATATAATAAAATATATCGGTCGCCAAGAATTGTATTCAAGTTGACAGTTACCGGATTGTCCCTTTGTCGGTCTCAAGAAACAAGTCTCTTGAAAAGCGAAACCTTATTTTAAGATATATATCCCCGCCAAAATAAAATAAAATAAAATAAAATAAAATAAAATAAATAAATAAATAAATAAATAAATAAATAAATAAATAAATAAATAAATAAATAAATAAATAAATAAATGGAGACCCCGCGGTCAGAGCCTCAACCCCACCCAGCTTATTTGATCCTCTTCCCTCCTGGTCTCGTCTCTCCTTCCTGACGGCTACAGAACCTATTTCCTCCCTCTAACTCCCATGACCCTGATCCACATCCGTTTTGCTATCTTCTACTCTACATTTCCCTTCCCTACCTCTCCCCTCCTATGCAAGACTTCCCTGTTTCTTATATTTCCTCAGCTTTTGTACCTGCTGTGACTCATGCCGATTTCTCACTGATAAGTTACCCACCCTGAATACTGCTCCAGAATAGACCAAGGACCAAGGGGGAAGTTTTCATTCCCCTTCCCGAAGGGAAGGGGCGGGCCACCTAGAAGGTTACGCCTTCTCTCTGGCCAGGAGATTTGGCGGGGTTCGGGGATTTGGAGAGGTTTGATGTTAAAAGGAAGGAGCTTTGGATTTGGTGAAGTGGGGGATTGGCCTCTTGGCTAAGGTGCAGTGTCCGCTCTTTTGCTTTTTATTGATTTCTTTTGTGGTTACATACATTAATTGGAATTATTTTACGGTTTACATACATTGGCTGGTTACATAGATCCCTTGACTCTCAATTTTACTCCCCTTAGAGCAGCCCACCTCTCTTCTCCAACTTCTCCTTTCCTTCTCATCCCTGTTGTAAAACTACTATATCCTCTACATTTTTGAGGTAATTCATGTCCTCCTTGAGGGTCCTAATTATCTCTCTAAAACTGTCCAACTCTTCCCGCATATTTGTTAATACTCGCTCACACTCACAGTCTGTATTTTGCATTCCTTAGCCATTCTTCACTCCTTTACAGAAAAATCTGAAAAAATAAATGACGTATTCTATGAATAAAAAATCAAAAGGTAGGAAATACTAGTCTATCCTTGAAGTATCACATGAAAATAATTTAAGCAATATTCTAACTAATGCAATAACTACACTACAGTACTACTTATGAATATTAGTGGGTTCGAACCCCACTATCGACAGCGTTTCCCACTTTCACACGAGGCAAATGCTGCGGTTGTACCTTAGCAAGACTACGGCCGCCTCCTTCTCACTCCTAGTCCTTTCCTGTCCCATCATCGACATAAGACCTCTCTGTGTCGGGGCGACGTAAAGCAAATTCTAAAAAAAAGAACAATAGTGATTAATTATTATTATATCCTACTACGCGCTAACAGAAATTAAATCTGCCTTTAATTACTGAATATCGAAAGGATTTATTTATTTATTTATTTATTTATTTATTTATTTATTTATTTATTTATTTATTTATTTATTTATTTAGAGGCTGCCTGGCCGAGGCGGTAAATGCGTGCTCGGTTCGTCCGGAAGGACGTAGGTTCGAATCCCCGTCAGGACGTAAAACTTAAGAAACGAGATTTCCACTTCCCGAGGTGCATATGGCCCTGAGGTTCACTCAGCCTACACCAAAATGAGTACCAGGTTAATTCCTGGGGGCAAAGGCGGCCGGGCGTAGAGCTAACTACTCTACCCTATCACGTGCCGAGGTTAACAATGGTGGAAGCCTTTACCTTCCACTCCTCCAAGGGCCTTCATGGCCTGTACGGAGGTGACTTTGCTTTGCTTTATTTATTTATTTATGTATTTATTTATTTATTTATTTATTTATTTATTTCGACTATCCCCCAACTAGTCATTGCCCCTGACGACAAAGTATACAAAAAGACAAGATGAATATTATAAGTAATTATTGATTTTTTCAGCACATTTGACATAAATGTATGTTGTCGCATTAAAAAGTTTGGGAGATATGGTTCTTCAGGATTTGGATGGAATATTTCAAGGCAGTCTCTAAAATTTCCATTTTAATTCCTGATTGAGGTTAAGTGATTTACAGCACTGGACGAAAAAGATAGGAATGGTTCTTCTAGCACCAACCATTAATCCTATGACTTCGATATCATCCAGATGGTATTGTTCTTGATAGAATGCGATGGTTGAATCATATGTTGTTTAGTTTTCCTCATGTACCTCATAGGGATGTTTTTCGGATGTCTCGAATCTATTCGTCGGATATATTGTAAAGCCCTTTCGGTGGTCATTGAAGGCTATCATGTCAATTCGACGGTTGCTGCCTGCAATAGAGAGACTTGAACCACCTCGAAGACTGTAAAGCCTGAGTCCTTTAACGCTTGAGCAATGGCAGTTCGTATTTTATTGTGCCTAGTATTTGGTAGAGCTTCTCCGTGCAAGCAGTAACCTGGTTGTGGCAGTGCCGACAGGGGTTAGTGTCCATGGTCTTGCCTGGAATAGCTCGTACAGCCGCTACTTTAAGTGTCATTTTCAAGGCATCACGCCATTCGCTGCAAGATAATCCTTGAAGGCGACTAACCCACTGATTGGCTGGAGAGTGTTGACGAAAAAGGATAACTCCTTTCCCTTTCTGTGGGAGATCACACTACTTACCAAATTCGACTTCTCTCAACTTGGTTCTTATTTCTTTGGGGTCTAAAAACATTCTTTTTATTCAATATGTTGTAATCTGGTGTTAGACGAAGCCTTTTAATACAGTTGAGGATATCTTCCTTTGGTTCCCTTGTATTTAGTATGTAAGAATTTATGCAATTAAAGAGTATTCTAAGGGCATTAATGCGTTGAAGACAAACCTCCCAACATGATCGGATTAGCACTAGTCCCTTGAATTTCTTAGGACTGTATAGTATGATGTGCGGCATATTAGCGTGAACTTACAAGATTTATTTCAATATGCATCTGATCATTTTATCTGAATCTTCGAGGAATTTTACGGGAATTTGCTTATAGGGAATTGCTTGAAACTCGTAAATAACAGATGGACAAACTAAGGTATTTTGAATACAGAATACATTTAAGAATATCTTAATTTCGACAAGTTAACCGAAATAATACAAATTTAATTAAAACTAAACTTCAACTTAGGTTATTGCAGCTAATTTATTATTATTATTATTATTATTATTATTATTATTATTATTATTATTATTATTATTATTATTATTATTATTATTATTATTATTATTATTATTATTATTATTATTTCCTACTAATGGTGATGAAAATTAAATCTGCACTTAAATGTTAAAGAAAAGAAAGATGTCTAAACTGCCTCCTACCAAACCAGTTAGTAATTTCGCAGCGTTCTCTAAAGTAATTAGAAAGAATGCTTTCACAAAGCTTACAAGCTACACATGTCAAGCTGACCGACCTGTAATTATCTACTTTATGTTTATCACCCTTTTCTTTGTATACTGGGGATACTATAGCAATGTTCATTTATTTGATATTGCTTCTTCATGAAAACAGTAATCAAATAAGTACTTCAAATATCGTATTCTATCCCAACCCATTGCTTTGAGTACATCACTAGAGATCTTATCAAATCCAACTGCTTTCCTCCTGATGGCCAGCCTACTGGATTCTTTTGATTTATTGTTTTTTGTAGGATTGTTTGTTGCTGCACCAGGGGATAGACGTCTTCATTCTTCCTTCTCCTCACGTTCTGTTTACCAATATAAAGACCCAAATCTTTCTCATATCTTTTCTTTCAAACATGAATAGCTTTCCTTCTTATACGTTTGGCAAGTCCCATGCTTCCGAGCCATGCAGTGTTATAACGCACCAACTGTAATGATAGCTGATACAATATAATCCAATGCTCTTTAACAGTTGGTTTTGTGCGGAATTATTTCCTGAAAAGTACCAAGCTTCAAGAATAAGCGTGTGTATTGGAGGAATTCAGCCCTGTGGTGTATATGCCTGCCTCTTATATGCAGGCCCTAGGTTCGATTATCAGACAGCCCATTGATTTTAATCAGTCAGTCAGTCAGTCACTACTGATCTGCATTTAGGGCAGTCGCCCAGGTGGCAGATTCCCTATCTCTTGTTTTCCTAGCCTTTTCTTAAATGACTGCAAAGAAATTGGAAATTTATTGAACATCTCCCTTGGTTAGTTATTCCAATCCCTAAGTCCCCTTCGTCCCAATTTGTCCTCTTGAATTCCAACTTTATCTTCATATTGTGATCTTTCCTACTTTTAAAGACACCACTCAAATTTATTCGTCTACTGATGTCATTCCACGCCATCTCTCTACTGACGGCTCGGAACATACCACTTGGTTGAGCAGCTCGTCTCCTTTCTCCCAAGTCTTCCCAGCCTAAACTTTACAACATTTTTATAACGCTACTCTTTTGTCGGAAATCACCCAAACAAATCGAGCTGCCTTTCTTTGGACTTTTTCCAGTTCATGAATCAAGCAACTAATCCTGGTGAGGGTCTCATACACTGGAACCATACTCTAGTTAGGGTCTTACCAGAGACTTATATGCCCTCTCCTTTACATCCTTAATACAACTGCTAAATACCCTCATAGCCATGTTCAGAGATTTGTAACCTTTATTTACAATCGTATTTATGTGATTACCCCAATGAAGATCTTTCCTTATATTAACACCTAGGTACTTACAATGAACCCCAAAAGGAACATTCACCCCATCAACGCAGTAATTAAAACCGAGAGTATTTTTTCTATTTGTGAAACTCACAACCTGACTTTTATCCCCGTTTATCATCATACCATTGCCTACTGTCCATCTCACAACATTATCAAGGTCCTATTTCAGTTGCTCACAATCTTGTAACTTATTTGTTACTCTGTACAGAATACATTTCTGCAAAAAGCCATATCTCTGATTCCACTTCTTTACACATGTCATTGATATACAGGGTGTTAGGTGTATACCTGCAGATATTTCTTCTAGCAATAGAGAACGATGTGACGAACCACTATATATCAAACTTTTAGTAATTCTCGGAAGTTATTTTCGAGAGCAAAGAGATACGATGTTTTTAGAATAGGTAGTATGCCTTGTTCTTTGAGAATGAATAGCTTCCCTTTGAGAACAGGCGAGTCACGCGCCATGCGTGCCAAACTGGTTTCTGTTTATGTTTACGTGCAACAGGTGAACGCTACCTATGCATTGCACGAGATGTTACGTAACATATTTGTCAAACTGGTTTTATGTTTAAGAGCAACTGAGCTACGATAACAGCTGAAGGTGGCTACTACAGTAGTCTATGCCTTGTTACGTTACATTCTCACCAGACTGGTTTCGTAGTTGTCAGTATTCAGTTTCCGTCTTAGGGGCTTCAGACAACCCTGGTCATCGGTTTCGGACCCTGGAGATGTACCGAATTTTCAGCGTTAATACTGGTTCATTTACTGTTATGTCCTTTAAGGGATTGGGATAAGTGTGGTCATCAGCCCCGTGGTCTAGTGAGTATGGAAATGGCCTGAAAACCTGAATCGGTGCGGGACCTGTACGAGCGTGTGATATAATTATTGGTTGGGATAGGCGCGCCGGGACGTGAAATACAGTAGATCCCCGTTGTGCATTGCGTAAAGGTAGAAGAAAGATGGCAGGTCCTTACGCCAACGAAAGCAGTCATGGGATGCCCAAATGAGTAACATCGGAATTGAATTATCGAAACACATCGAACGTTTAGTTTCAAAGGAATATTGGACATGTTATACAACTAAATAAATTAAACGTACCTACATTTCGTGCCTCCTTCCGGGCTGAGTTGCTCAGACGGTTGAGGTGCAGCCCTTTTGACTCCAACTTCACAGGTTCGAACCTGGCCCAGTCCGGTGGTATTTGAAGGTGCTCAAATACTGTAGGTCAGCCTCTTGTCGGCAGATTTTCTGGTGCATAAAAAGAACTCGTGCGGGACTAAATTCGGGCACCTCAGCGTCTCAGAAAACCGTAGAAGAAGTTAGTGGGACGTAAAGCACTTAACGTTATTATTATTATTATTATTATTATTATTATTATTATTATTATTAATTCATTAAAAGCTGAAATACGTGGAAGAAAATAGTACAATATGCGTGGTTTAAGAGGAAACAAGATGAAATGTATGTCACGTGAGTTAGCATCGGTCGCAGTAGTTACCTACAGATTACTATGCGTAAAACGAGAACCAGGTCAAGCTCGTGGGGATGAGTCAGCTGTAATCTCGTATTGTGTATAAACATCAAACATACACATCAACAAATATAAGAAACATAAACAAGGTTACACGTTAGAGACATGTAGCTATTAACCTGAACGCCAGGCCGACGGTCGCTTTCATGAGTACAGCTGAGTTATCAAATTATACACAATCCACAGATGTCGAACATATCTAAGAAGATTCCGCCACAACTATATTACATTTTACTATGATGGTGCTAATAACAAATCGCAGCAGCTATTGGCTTTACGTCGCACCTACACAGATAGGCCTTATGGCGACGATGGGACTGGAACGGGCTAGGACAGGGAAGGAAGCGGCCGTAGCCTTAATTAAGGTACAGCACCAGCATTTGCCTGATGTGAGAATGGGAAACCACGGAAAACCATCTTCTGGGCTGCCGAGAGTGGGGTTCGAACCCACTATCTCCCGAATAATGGATACTGGCCACACTGAAATGAAATGTCGTATGGCTTTTAGTGCCGGGAGTGTCCGAGGACAAGTTCGGCTCGCCAGATGCAGGTCTTTTGATTTGACTCCCATAGGCGACCTGCGCGTCGTGATGAGGATGAAATGATGATGAAGATGGCACATACACCCAGTTCCCGTGCCAGCAAATTTAACCAATTAAGGTTAAATGTTCGACCCTCCCGGGAATCGAACACGATACCCCTGTGACCAAAGGCCAGCACGCTAACCATTTAGCCATGGAGCCGGACTTAAGCGACTGCAGCTATCGAGCTCAGTAAATCGCAGCAGATTACGCTACTGCGTGTTGAGATGATGTCGGTAGAATACAGTATACCTGTTAAGACATAAGGCTGCAGTAGAAGAAGAGGAAGAAGGAGGTAACGAGAGCCACATAGTCAAGCAGCACACAGCTGAACAAAGTGCACATTAGTGACACAGACATAAGAGTGGCGTGGTCGCGGGAACTACAGTCGCATTCGTAACACTCTGTTGTAGAAAAATAATGAACTAACATACAGTACGGGCTCCGTAATTCCAGGTGGACGGTAACAAGACTATCTCGAATAGAAAAGTACGGATTTACGAACGTACACAAAAACGCCTGTGAACAACATAATGTGCCTATGTTAAACATTACAGTACAACAGTTTAGAAAACAAAAACATACAGATTGCATTAAAAGAAATGTTAAACTTTCTTTTGTAAATTAACAAAACACTCTAGGCAATCTTCTTAAGTTAAATGTTAACTTATAGTTCCTATTTCAGTAATGATGAATATAAAACGATTATTTTATTGAATATTTATACGTGACGACGACGACGACGACGATGATGATGATGATGATGATGATGATGATGATAATTGCTGTCTTAATGTCATCGGCCCTTAAAAACGCAAAGTGTCCTCTGTTTTAACTCGTAGGGAATAAGAAACAAAATATAAATTGCTGGAAGCCTTTCCCGATAGATTCATGAAGGGCGACCCGTGTTCTGTTTTGCCACACGATACACTAGCAGCATATAATGGTATTCGTGGTATTCATACACTGGCATTATTCAAATACTACTACTGATGCTATTACTAGGAAGTAACTCGCGTACTAGTACGGACGATAATTCGCATCTCTGACAGCTGTTATTCAGGTCAAGGTCAGACAGACCGGTTTCATGTAGGGGTGGGGAACCCATTCAGAAACAACCCGTGTTGACGTGTACGTAAATAAAGTTTATTACGTCAACGAAAGAATGCATGGGATAGAATTTCAAAGTGAGTAGTATCGGAATTGAAATGTCAAAACACATCGAACGTTTTACTTCATACCAGTAAGGGACATATTATAAACATAAATTAATTAAACGTACCTTCCTTTCGTGCTTCCAACCGAAGAGAACATGTTTAAATGTAAATGAGAACCTTCTAGCTTTCTGCTGATTTTGCAGTGCCTATTCAACTTATCAAAATAAACGTTGCCAGGCTGAGTGGCTCAGACGGTTCAAGCACTGGTTTCATGAACTTAGCAGGCTCGATCCTGGCTCAGTCCGCTGGTATTTGAAGGTGCTCAAATATGACCGCTTCTGATCGGTAGATTTACGGGCACGTTAAAGAATACCTGTGGGCAAAATTCCGACACCGCGCGTCTCCATTGGCACGTGAAGATTTATTATTATTATTATTATTATTATTATTATTCGAGTTGGCCGTGCGATTAGCTTGCATCCGTCGAAAAGCCACTAACAATATTATTATAAAAACTGTGTTAGTCTATTATTACTGACTATTATGAAAATAAAAGTTAATCGCCCCACTCAAACTTCGTAGCTCGTAATCTGTCAGAAAACACTAAAGAAAATAGAGAACTTTTAACAGGTCCGAATTGTTATTAATATTATAATTGGAGACATGTCTCCGAAATTACCGAAGCATGTACTTACAAATTGCTTTACGTCGCACCGACACAAATAGGTCTTACGGCGACGATGGGAGAGAAAAGGGATACAAGTGAGAAGGAAGCGTTCGAAGTCTAATAAAGGTACAGTTCCAGCATTTCCCTGATGTGAAAATCGGAAACTACGAAAAACCATCTTCCCGGCTACCGACAGTGGAGTTCGAACCCACTATCACCAGAATACAAGCTCACAGCTGCGCGCCCCCCAACCGCACGATCAACTTACTCTAAGCTCCAATGCCGGTCTGCGTAGCTCGGACGATAGAGGGCTGGTCTTCTGATCCCACCTTGGCAGGTTCGATGGCGGCTCCGTTCGGTGGTATTTGAAGGTGCTGAAATACGCCAGTCTCGTGTCTGTGGATTTACTTGCATTTAAAAAGGTACTGCTTTACAAAATTCTGGCACTTCAGCGTCTTCGAAAAGCGTGCAAATTAGTTAGTGGAACGTAAAGATATTAGTAGTAGTAATAGTAGTAACATTATTATTACGGACGTTTTAATTAAACGGGTCCGTTACATTACCTATCGGCACTTTTACTGTCCAGTAATTAGCCTTCTGTCCACCTCTGTGGTATAGTGGTTAGTGCGATTAGCTGCCAAACCCGGAGGCCCGTGTTCCATTTCCAGCTCCGCCACGAAATTTGAAAAGTGGTACGAGGGCTGGAACGGGGTCCACTAAGCCTCGGGAGGTCCAATGGGTAGAGGTGGTTCGATTCCCACCTCAGCCATCCTGAAAGTGGTTTCCCGTAGTTTCGCACTTCTCCAGGCAAATGCCGGGATGGTACCTAACTTAAGGCCACGGCCGCTTCCTTCCCTCTTCCTTGTCTATCCCTTCCAATCTCCCCATTCCCCCGCAAGGCCTACACAAGACCCCTGTTCAGCATAGAAGGTGAGGCCGCCTGGGCGAGGTACTGGTCATTCTCCCCAGTTGTATCCCACGACCCAATGTCTCACGCTACAAGACACTGCCCTTCAGGCGGTAGAGGTGGGATCCCTCGCTGAGTCCGAGGGAAAACCAACCCTGGAAGGTAAACAGATTAGGAAAAAGAAGAATAAGCCTTCTATTAGAAATGCCCGGCGGCAATTCTACAGTAGACCGAGCTCGATAGCTGCAGTCGCTTAACTGCGGCCAGTATCCAGTATTCGGGAGATAGCAGGTTCGAACCCCACTGTCGGCGGCCCTGAAGATGATTTTCCGTGGTTTCCCATTTTCACACCAGGCAATTGCTGGGGCTGTACCTTAATTAAGGCCACAGCCACTTCCTTCCCACTCCTAGCCCTTTCCTGTCCCATCGTAGCCATAAGACCTATTTGTGTCGGTGCGACGTAAAGCATCTAGCAAAAGAAATCCACAGTAGCTATTTTTCCTTCGAGCAATGTTCACGCATGGTTGCAACTACGGTTTTTGAAATCTGTCTCATTAAAAACAATGTGACTGAATACTTACAGCCTTTTATTTCAGTGTCCACCGTCCTTTCATTGACATGAAAAGTTTATGAATAAGCATAGACAAGTCGCATTGTCTATTGTCAGAAATTCATCGTAGACTGTCGCAATAACAGCACAGAAATGTTGCGCTCATTTTTCATTTACTTATTAACTATTTCCTTTCATTTTGTCAGCTTGGATCACTGAGTAATGCCATTGACGTCTTATAAATCACACACAACTACACAATACTTTATTCGCACGTATGTGCTGGTGCGTATCTTCGAGGTCACTGTAAGGATCCTGTGTACATTTCACACAGAGTACCCTAGACCGGTTTTCGAGTACAGCAAGTGGCCTGGCACGTGAGTCATCCTCTGCTACTTGCCAAGCCTTTAGGGGAAGTGCACAACAACATGTGTTGGCCTGCGATAAGAAACAGGTTCAACAAGCCCTAGACTCTGCTACTGTACTTCCACCACGCGTGGACAGAATGACGTAACCGGCATATCCTGCTACGGCCGTTCAAAACACATTAGGTCCTGAAATATTTGGCTCAGTTATGGGCAAACTAATAGGACAAGATAAAAAGTACATAGCATATATTGTGAGATGTCTTTTTCTTTGCCGACTAGCTTAATATCTGCACGTATACACCTAACACCCTGTATATAAGAAAACATAAAGGTCCAATAATACTGCCTTGAGGAATTACCCTCTTAATTATTACAGGGACAGATAAAGCTTCACCTGCTCTAATTCTCAGAGTTCTATTTTCTAGAAATATACCCACCCATTCAGTCATTCTTTTGCCAAGCCCAATTGCACGCATTTTTGCCGGTAGTCTCCCATGATCTAACCCATCAAATGAGATAGGTCAATCGCGATAAAGTCTATTTGACCTCCTGATTCCAGGATATCTGCTACACCTTGCTGGAATCCTACAAGTTGAGCTTCAGTGGAATAACTTTTCTTAAACCCAAACTATCGAGCTCGATAGCTGCAGTCGCTTAAGTGCAGCCAGTATCCAGTATTCGGGAGATAGTGGGTTCGAGCCCCAGTGTCGGTAGCCCTGAAGATGGTTTTCCGTGGTTTCCCATTTTCACACCAGGCAAATGCTGGGGCTGTACCGTAATCAAGGCCACCGCCGTTTCCTTCCCACTCCTAGGCTCTTCCTGTCCCATAGTCGCCATAAGACCTATCTGTGTTGAAGCGACGTAAATCAAACAGAAAAAAAAACTGCCTTCTATCAAACCAGTTATTAATTTCGCAAACATATCCGATATAATTAGAAAGAATGCTTTCCCAAAGCTTACATGCAATCCTTGTCAAACTGACTGGCCTGTAATTTTCATCTTTATGTTTATCACCTTTTTCTTCATACACAGGGGCTACTATAGCAACTCTCCATTAATTTGGTATACCCCTTCAACCAAACAATAATCAAATAAGTACTTCAGATATGGTACTATATCTCAACCCATTGTGTTTAGCACATCCCTTGAAACCTTATCAATTCCAGATGCTTTTCTAGTTTAAGTATGCTAAATTGAGGGCTAGAATATAGTTCACTCTGTCTCATGAGGCCAACTGAGGCGCTTTCTGACGTGAGAGGCAGAGAACCCAGTCACGAAACCAAGCCATGCAGTTTCGCATTGTATATCTTCAGGCTTATCACGTGAGACTCCAGCATCTGTCTGTATCAGAATGGGTTGTTTGTGCCGCACATGGGCGTATTCTACGTGCTACCGGCGGTAGCCCAAGAAAATTACATTAAAAATAAATAAAACTTTATTGAAGGTCCAACAGCACATTCAAACAATCGTGACATTCATGCGCATTCTTCGTTATCCAAAGAAATGATTGTTAGAGGGCAGTAGACGAGGCAACGCTGTTGAAATCGCAACCGGAGACTGGAAGCCTTACGCCCCTCTCCCCACTCTCTCCTCGGTTTCTTACCTAGTTAAAAACGTTTAAAACAACAACAACAAATAGCCTCCAATAAATATACATTATCACGCATATAGATGTCTTTCAGAAATTGTAGTGTTTTCGAATTTTGATTTGTTTAAGTGTGTGTATGCTGAAATATAATTTTACTTATAGTGTCTTGTTTTAACTGGGCCAGCTTTGGTTTTGTGAGAAGATGATGGAACAAACACCTTTGGGGACTTTAAATGCCAATTCAAAAATGAAATGAAATGTAATGGCGTAGGCCCTATGGTTTTTAGTGCCGTGAGTGTCTGAGGACATGTTCGGCTCGCCAGGTGCAGGTCTTTTGTACTGACGTCCGTAGGCGATCTGCGCGTTATGATGAGGATGAAATGATGATGCAGACGACACATACACCTAGTTCCCGTGCCAGATAAATTAACCAATGATGGTTAAAATTCCCGACCCTGCCGGTAATTGAACCCGGGACCCCTGTTACCAAAGGCCAGCACGCTAACCTTTTAGCCATGGAGCCGTACTAAATGCCAATGATTGTATAATAGATATAATAGACAGTTTGTTAAAATTTCCTTTCAGCCGGCTTCCATACAGTGACTAAGCTCAAATTAGGAATATGACAAGGCCTAGGCCTGAATTGCAATTCTGTTGCCGATGTGAAGGAAAACAGCGTCATTTTACATCACCTACAGTACATACGATGGATGGTTGTATAGTTCTAAGCTGTCTAAACTGTAAACTCTTTTCGCACGACAGTTCAAAAATATGTCCACCTCTGTGGTGTAGTGGTTAGTGTAATTAGCTGCCACCCCAGGAGGTCCGGGTTCGATTCCCGGTTCTGCCACGAAATTTGAAAAGTGGTACGAGGGCTGGAACGGGGTCCACTCAGCTTCTGGGGGTCATCTGAGTAGAGGTGGGTTCGATTCTCACCTCAGCCATCCTCGAAGTGGTTTTCCGTGGTTTCCCATTTCTCCTCCAGGCAAATGCCGGGATGGTACCTAACTTAAGGCCACGGCCGCTTCCTTCCCTCTTCCTTGCCTGTCCCATCCAATCTTCCCATCCCACCACAAGGCTCCTGTTCAGCATAGCAGGTGAGGCCGCCTGGGCGAGGTACTGGTCATTCTCTCTAGTTGTATCCTCAATCCAAAGTCTGAAGCTCCAGGACACTGCCCTGGTAGAGGTGGGATCTCTCGCTGAGTCAGAGGGAAAAACCGACCCTGGAGGATAAACGGATTAAGAAGAAGAAGACGTTCAGAAATATGATAAATCGAAGGCTCACATTTGCAGTACCATGAACTTTGCAAACTTTGGTAATACTGTACAAGAATAGATTTACAACTATATAAACATCATGCTCTGCACACTGATCAACATAACGCTCTTGTAAAAAAATGTTGAAATTTTACTACGTATTCGATTTCTTGCAAAAACAGTCCATGGAATTCTTTCTGCCATTTATGGAAACAGTGATTCTTGAAGTACTAAAATTGGCAACATTAACCGTGACAATACCAGCAACCTCAGCATCTGTAGAATGAACTTTTTCTGCGCTCAAGAGGATAAAGTCGTATTGCCGTTCAACGCAGACACAAGAACGTTCATGCGATTTGGCATTAATGTCAACTAAAAGTCGTTTCTTTAGAAACTTCGCAAGCGGCCCGACTAGAACTTCAATGACGGCATCATCAAGGAATTTTCATCTTAAACCAGACGTCTCGAACTCACATATAAATACATAAGATTTAAAAAATGTAATTTAATATTTTGTGTATTCTATTATTAGGCTGAGTGGTAGCCCAGATCTTCAGATCAGTATACGCAACTGGTGCTGCAGGTTGCTTTTACTGGGAGAATCCCCTATGTTTGTGGTGAGGTGAGGCAGTCAGCCTCTCTTAACACCACTCAGAAGAGAAAAACAATTGTTTCCTCCCTTTGTAGAATTGAAGTATCAGCAAATAAAGCGAAGGCATGTAACTGAAAGATTACCTAGATCTCAGAAACCTGATATCGTCAAGGTCAGAAGAGTACAAGAGTTCACTAACGGACAGGAAGTATGAAACAAAGGATGCTTGCGCATGTAAGTGGGAAGCAATGCAAGACTCTGTTCAGTGGGCACCAAATTACGCTCCCCAGTTGAGGTCACGTACGGTCCTCCTCTTAGTCACGTCTTGCGACAGACAATTTTTCCATACTGCTAGTGGCTGTACGTCGCACCGACACAGATAGGTCTTATGGCGACGATGGGTAAGGAAAGGCCTGGGAATGGGAAGGAAGCTGCCGTGGCCTTAATGAAGGTACATCCCCAGCATTTGCCTGGTGCGCAAATGCGAAACCACGGAAAACCATCTTCAGGGCTGCCGACAGTGGGGTTCGAACCCACTATCACCCGGATGCGAGCTCACAGCTGCGCGCTCCTAACCGCACGGCCAACAGATAATTTTGGGTATCACGGATGGTAAAACTCAAGTATTCAAATAATTTGGTAAATGCTATTGATATATAGTCTACTTAAAGGCCTATATAAATAGAAACTGTGAGTTTGTGGCTATGTAACGGGTAATCTCAGAAACTACTGGACCATTTTTGAAATTTCTTTCACCGTGTGAAATATAATATCATCCTGCGTAACATAGGCTATGGATCATCCAGGAATATCAACGTTTTCCCGCAAGAACTGTAATTTAAGGGAAAAATGGCAGCAATAGCAAATCTCAAAAATATGTATATTTGCCGGTCTGTGTTTTTGCGCGTAAAAACTTCTTGACTGATGGAGCTCAAATTTAGCAACATTATAGCTGATACCCTTGGTTCACACACAAGCTGCTTACTATCAGGCTGTTTTTTTAAGTAGGATATGTAGGGAAGGAAAATGTGAAGCAATTCAAAGGAAAACGCACGCTTGCTACTCGTAAAATACTCTGCCTAAACGGTTGGTCCAATGAGGAATGGAGCACACCAGATGTACCTGAAAGTCGAATTGCCAGAAAAATTGTTTTATGATTTTTTTTATCGTAACTCAAATAACTTCCTAGAAAAGAATGTATCTGTTTCGGTGCATACTTTTCAGGATTAGAGTCTGATGTCCTTCCCTTGAACGAATAAAGTAAGCCACAAAATGATGAAAGCTGTACAATTTAAATGGAGCACTGCTCCACACATTCGTGTGTGATTCATGGCGCCCACTCACCCTCTCACCTTTTGTTTACTTTTCGCAGCAACCAAGTTAAACCATATACAATTGACTCCCCTTCAGTTTGAAGAGAGAACACTAGCGACGAGTGTGTGTTAAATGCCATTAATTGGTAAGGAACTTGAATATGTTAAACAAATGACGAAACAAAAACAGGAACACACTCGATCAGCTACCATGGCACCGGGCGAGTTGGCCGTGCGGTTAGGGGCGCGCGGCTGTGAGCTTGCATCCGGGAGATAGTGGGTTCGAATCCTACTGTCGGCAGCCCTGAAGATGGTTTTCCGTGGTTTCCCATTTTCACACCAGGCAAATGCTGGGGCTGTACCTTAATTAAGGCCACGGCCGCTTCCGTCCAAATCCTAGGCCTTTCCTATCCCATCGTCGCCATAAGACCTATCTGTGTCGGTGCGACGTAAAACCATTAGCATAATAATAATAATAATAATAATAATAATAATAGCTACCACGGCAAGAAGGCTTACTTCAAGATACTGCACTAATATAATATAATATAATATAATATAATATAATATAATATAATATAATATAATATAATATAATATAATATAATATAATCGAGAGCGTTTTAACTATCGCTCATTCATAGCCTTCCTGATTCTTAATATTCTCCAGGCTGTTACGACACATTTTAGCATATGTCTTGGAAACGTAGTACTAATCTTCAGCGAACCGTCTTGCAAGATATCTATAGTGGGGCCAATTATCTCATATACAGTATATTCTAAAAATAAAATATTAATATTTTCATAAATAATTTTTCCTTTCAGTATGTATTTACGCAGACACGTATTAAGAACTGCTTTATTGCATTAATACTGGCGTCATAATGGTTTTCCGTCCATTGACAGACCTCTTTTTTTTTTTTTTTTTTTTTTTTTTGCTATTTGCTTTACGTCGCACCGACACAGATAGGTCTTGTGGCGACGATGGGATAGGAAAGGCCTAGGAATTGGAAGGAAGCGGCCGTGGCCTTAATTGAGGTACAGCCCCGGCATTTGCCTGGTGTGAACATGGGAAACCACGGAAAACCATCTTCAGAGCTGCCGACAGTGGGGCTCGAACCCACTATCTCCCGATTACTGGACACTGGCCGCATTTAAGCGACTGCAGCTATCGAGCTCGGTCATTGACAGATCCTTTAAGACTTTGAAAACAGTTATGGAGAGGATGTAAAAAGGCAGGTGCAGAGTAAGTGTCCACAATTATAATGAAAACTGCCCAACCTGATTGTGACTGGCAGTTGCTTTTTCTTTTTGCTATTTTGCTTTACGTCGCACCTACACAGATAGGTCTTGTGGCGACGTTGTGATATGAAAGGCCTAGGAGTGGGAAGGAAGCGGCCATGGACTTAATTATGGTACAGCCCCAGCATTTGCCTGGTGTGAAAGTGGGAAACCACGGAAGGTTCAGGGCTGCCGACAGTGGGATTCGAACCCATTATCTCCCGGATGCAAGCTCACAGCCGTTCGCCTCTAACCGCACGGCCAACTCGCTCGGTGAATGGCAGTTGACCAGGGGCCTGCCATCATAATGAAAACTTTCCAACTCGATTGTGAATGATAGTAGGCAAGAGGGCAAGCATTAACAAGCATTACAATGAAAATTCCCTTACTCAATTTTCACATAAGAAACGACGTATTGTACCCGCTCAAAGCCTGAGTCCCAACCAGCCTTTATCTCAGGGAGTGTTACGGTCCGAATCCAGCGCAACAAAAAAACAATAAAAAATATATATTGAGATATAAGATCTCAAACTAAATGTAAGGGCGCCATCCAGTCAGTACTACAGGGTTGAATGGGACACTCTAATCTTTAACTTTAAGGCGCATCATAAAACACACAAATTATATATATATTCAAATCAAAGGGAAATTATGAAGGCTCCGTCCTAGGAATGGGGACGGATATTTAAACGGTCACCAAGGGTTACTATTCTACAAGAACAAGAACCTTGAACTGTTTCCTTGCAAATGCTAAAGGAGCATTTTATTTAAGTAAACAAAATAATTTTTACACACAACAAAATCTGTTGACCCTTGATTTGCCGGTAATTTGGCAAATTATTCCTGAAAAATGATTACATAATATTTATCACTTTTGACCACCCTTCCATTTGGGTGGTGGAACCGTTGATATCTGAAGGTATCAGATTTACTTTCGTTAACATCATGACCATATTTGGTCGTGGACCAATTACCTTCACTTTGATTGAGATGAGACCAACCCGGAAAACTACAAACTCTCCCCGGGTTCCTAACCAAGATATGCTAATCGTTAGTTGAAGGAAAGGACAAAGAGACTCTAACCTAATGGTCCAGATGTAGGGATTTGCCTTCATTTTACAACTATTAACTTAACTTATTATTCACAACAACTTGACATTATTACGTTAATTCGCCAGCTGACTTCCCTAGTATCATTCATCATCAGCATCCGAAATAAAAAAATTAAAATAAAAAATATTATTATAATTATTATCAACATTATTATTAATAGTGGAGATCGTGATTATCGTAACTCGTAATCATCCTCGCTATAATACTTCAACTTCTCGCTCTTATTATTCTCATCTGAAAAAAAAGTAGCTTCCTTTTTATTCTTCTTCTCCTTCTTCAAATATTCTCATTATTATTATTATTAGTTAAAAATCTCAAATTTTTCATTTCAACTCCCAACATCATCATTATGTCCAAAATATAAAAAAAGTAAATTCTTCTTCTTCAAATATTTATTATGATTATTATTATTAATTAAAAAAAATTATTTCGCTTGTTACACGGTAGTCCACTATATATATGTTTAACGCATAGCCCCTTTTACAATTCCGATTTATTTTGGCACTAATCAATCCAGACATGATTTACTTGGAATATTATTATTATTATTATTATTATTATCATTAATATTAATATTCTTATTCTTTCGAGAATTTTTATGTTTATGCCCCATCTTTATAATTTAGTCACATACGTTCTCTCCCAAACAGAAATCACCAAGATCCGAATTCACATCGGTCGGGACATAATAGTGTTCGAACCCGCAACCTTATTTTCGTACTGTCGTTAATTCATGGAGACCATATGCTCCTAAGACAATTCTCAAATCCCATAACACCTCGCAGTTGGGCAAATATCTCCAATGTCTGCAAGTGTTAAATTATTCCTTCCTTTTCCATTTTGAAGTCCATTTATCCATCGGAACTCTTCAAAACATATTCATTAATTAACCCTCGGTGTGTGGACTCTCTTCTGCCACTCAGATCACCGGTATAGAAATACAACCTCTATGTAGGCCTTAAGATCCATCTATTTCTTCATCAACAACAGTACAATTCGCTTTCATTTCGGGCCGGATTTCTGTCCCACAAAACTCCAAATCTCAACTTCTGGCTCAAATCACTCTGGGCCTCAAACATAGCGTGACCATATTATCAAAATGCCTATCTCGTTTCTACCAAAATTATTTATGATTATTATGGAGTCCAAAAACGTTAAAACAACAATTACTGTTAAAATCGGATTCAATGTCCAAATAAAATATTCATGCCACATAATATCTCCACATTTAAATTTAATTTGCAATCATTCTATCCAACTAGGCGCGTGCCTTTATTCTCAAAGATTATTATTAAACACGCCTTTACACATTACCCAATATTAATGTAATACTTCGACACTTGTACAGATTATTATTTTGTCCACTGGCGAACTTCGCGATATTTACAAACAAATCAATGGACTTCATTCCGTCCCACAATAATTTAAATCACTTGGCAACCCTACCTCTGGATTATATTAACAACATGCCTTAATATCTATAAAACATCCGATAACGGAAAAACACTTTGGAAGCACTTCTAAATGAATATTAACATTACATGAAACGTGCTCCATATCATATCAAACAACTCAAGCACTTGAATGAACAAATAAACCCTGCTCTACTCTATTTAATAATCAAAATTATGATGAGTGCTTGATCTAATTATGTAAATATTAATTTGTCCCTTTGTCTATCTATCTTTGAATTTATACGAGCCGGAAACGGCTCGTTTTCAACATTTAGGTTACATGATAAATTTATATGATTTCCTCCCCCTAACGATAGCAATCTACAAATATTTTAAAAGGTTACTCATCTCTGCCCTTGTAGTCTGCTAAGCCGGACGAGAAGCACAGGCCCCGTCCAGTCTTAGCCCTGCTACCTACTGGTTTTCATGCCAGCTTGAAGAAGTAATCCAATGCACTTTTCAGATTTACACATATTAATTTTCAAGATTTAAAATTTTAACATTTTAACAAATTTACACACACTAATATTGAACTCAAACTTTACACTTCTGGCCTTTATCTGACCCGCCTAATTCATACACATATTCTTCATTCCTTCCCCGGCACTTAAGGAACTGGTGACACCTCGATATCACATTCAAACGGCCCGGCGCGCATTCGATTTTCCCGTCTCTTAATTGTGTAGCTGACCAGGTATCAGTTTATAATCGACTATTACCAAGTGAAATACATCGAACACTCGTGACCGTTCTCACGTAACGTACGTCCTAATCTGTTGGTAGAATCTCACACTCCGTAAGTTATGCTTTACTGAGTCCTGTAACTATTTGAAACACGTCATACTAGTATACTGCTCAAGACTGTAATATGAGCTACATCACGTTATGAATCACTGTACTATGTAACAATATAATACTTCGAACCCTACTCCACGAGTAAGTACTGTGTAGAGATGAGAAGAATGCAAGAGTGAGGAATGTGGCCTGCAAGCACGAACTTCCTGTTCTGCCCAGACAGATCGGCTCTTATCTGCTCATATCTGCTACACAAAAACATTGACTCACACTTCGCAGTTTGCTGGATTACAACCGACAAGAGCGAAAAGCTGCCAGTAGAAGACAATATAAAGTCGTCTGGGTAGTAGCGGAGTTGCTATAGTAACCATTGCGTCACTGGCTCTGCTGGTGAAAACCCCTTCGCCCCGTTCCTCACCGGGCACGTGCATTCTTCTGATCTCCCAACAATACACACACGCACCCCTGGCGTAATCACGGCTCGAACAAATTATCAGAAGTTGTCACGCACTCCAGGCGTGGTATCAGCCCGAGCACTTTGTCAGAAGTAGTTGTCAGTCCTTGTCCACGACCTCATATTTATACTTGTATTCTCTTCCGAGCTCACCGCAGGTCATCTTGGGACGCGCAGTCCCGATCTCTTCATACGACACTTTGCAGTTTGGCCCGTGGCTTTAATATATGATCCAATGATATAATTATGTTCTCAAATGCTCTATACCAATTCTCAACTATTATCGTTCGCTGGTAATCGTTATATTTGCGAATTTAGCTGCCGTATCCCGGCTCGGGATTTCGCGCTATATTGTGAGATCCTTTGCCTCCAGCCAATCAGCGGATAGCATTAATTAATTCTCAGAATTTCGCCAATCAATCTCCCTCAGTTAGTGATTTTTAATAACTTTTATTACTTGGTTAGGCTTATAAATTCCTCCTAATTCTGAATGTATAACTCACTTACGTTTATAAATTTAATCCGTGGAGTTCAGGTTTCTCGTGCTTCTTACAATACGAAGTTGGCGTACCTGCGGCTGGTCGACGAATTTTACTATTGGTCCACATAAACCACGGGATCGGGAAGGCTCATATTTTTTTCTTCAAGTGCCAACCTCGCGTTCAACTCCCGCTAGTACATGGAGATACCTTGCCATCATTTCTACGAAATCTGCACCCGGCTCTTTGCGCTGTTGCCACTACCGATTTCGCTCGGGGCTATGAAAACTTTCCGCAAACTTGTCAACAACTCGTGCCTTTCTCTTTCCCCCTTCGTCACAATTTCTGAGATTTCTAATTCTGCCGTTCATTGTGTTTGTTAATCTCAGTGGAGACAATAGTCTGGTGTAGGTTTCACAACATCCTCTCGACCTGGTCTGTATTTATAATATACAAAGTACGATCTTCTCGCTTCTGAAAATGAAATATATATTCCTCCATAAATAATTACAATTGCATGACGCTTATCACACTCCCACCAGGGCGCAGTATGGTGACTTCTCCATCGTGTTTCTGAGGTAACGCTAAGAGATATGCAATTTAATACAATCTTACTCACAACGTGTACACTATTTCATCTAGAATTCTGTATATAATGTAGAATTGCTTACTGAAGCACGGGCACACCAACTAATATTAAAATAATTTAAATTAAATATCGAGGTACTGATATTTTTAAAAAATTGATGTTAGTTGTAAGGAAAAATACGCCTTTACCCCATCGCCTAGGTAGATCTCCAAAGGGAAATGAGTGATGAAAGAAACCTGGTTCAGCTTGGTGCTGTTATTTCTGGAGTCGTTAGTGTCTATTTGGCTCATTTTGTTTTAGTCAGGTGTTCCACCCGTTCAGACGCAAGACAGGGCGACGAGAAAAAAAATCAGGTCTAGTTACTTCTTCCCATAACAGTTGAAAATGAAAACCTACAACCTGTTTTCCTGTCTTTGACCGGGTCAGGCATGTAATGAATGAAACATATATGGGCTGTTATTACAATGGGGTTGCCACTCCCAAGGTGATTTATTAATGACTGATAAATACTATGAAATGATAATGGAGAGTTTTGCTGGAATTAAAGATGACAGGGAAAACCGGAGTACCCGGAGAAAAACCTGTCTCACCTCCGCTTTGTCCAGCACAAATCTCACATGGAGTGACCGGGATTTGAACCACGGTATCCAGCGGTGAGAGGCCGACGCGCTGCCGTCTGAGCCACGGAGGCTCCTCCCATAACAGTTAATAATCAATAATAACACGTTATCATTATGAAGGGTACTTATTATTTTTATTAGTCTAGTGGTTTAACATCACACTAACACATTGTAGATTTTCGGCGACGCAAGGATTGGAAAGAGTTAGGATTCGGAAGATAGCGACCGCGGCCTTGATTAAGGTACATGGTGTAAAAATGGGAAACCACGGAAAACCATCTTCAGTACTGCCGACAGTGGGGTTCGAACCCGTTACCTCCCGAATGGAAGCTGACAGCTACGTGGCCATTTGCTTTAGTCTTATACAGGATATCCCAGGAGGAATGGTTAATATTCAGGGATATGACAAGAACGATCATGTGAAGCAAAAAGTCATATGGACATATGCCCTATTCCGAATGGTTTCCGAGAGAGAATACATTCAATATACATTTGTTTTGGGGCTAGTGGTGCGCACGTACAGTATGTGTGTTACCAAACAAACCTTTAGACGTTTTGAAATGGGTGCAAATTTTCCGCCTGTAATGTTCGCCATACTCGTGTTCATGGGACGTTGATAAATGCAGGAAGTCGCCGTAGTAGGTCTACGCTGCACCATTTCAACAATGTGTTGCTGTTCCTGTACAGGTTGTTGAACTACACGTTCAGAAGAAAAATGGGAACTTGGAAGAATACCTGTTCCACGCAATGTACTGAAAAATCTGGTAAACACTCTACGATCAGAAATTTGACCTGTCAGAAATCGCCGACGGAATTCCTCGACAGCAGCAGGAGCACTACCATCGCAGACCATATCTGAATATTCTTCATTAGTGTAGATGTGTGGTATTTTAGCCAGTGCGTGTACAAACACAGTTAACTGATGCTTCTCTCTGATACACACTCAATTCCTCGCACTACTTCACTCAAACCCCTGCGAGTGGGGGACGCACATGTAGAATACACCCGCGGTATGCCCTGCCTGTCGTAAGAGACGACTAAAAGGGGCGACCAAGGGATGATCAAATTAGAACCATGAAACTACTTGTGATTAGTACCACCACGCGTGGGTCGCTTTTACTTGCGCGTAGTACCACTATGTTGGGTACCAAATAGGTTTGTGGTTAGTAGCAAACGAGGGCTCGACGGCTTTTACAGTACCTGTGACTAGTAGCACTATATGAGCGACACCATGGGATGAAGGAACCCATGGTTCTGGCTTGCCTATGACTAGTACCCACTATATGAGGAACACTACGGGATAGTACGAGTCCCTGTGGTTAGTACACTTAGGTGATGAAAACCATAGGTTTGCGTTGCCTGTCAAGGGCGCCGCAATGTGCGAAACACATTAGGCGTGTAATACATGTGCGAATTTCATTACCTGTGAGTAGTACCATAATGTGTGGAATACCGCGAGTCTACGCTACTCTTGATTAGCACCGCAACATGACAAATACCATGGTTCTATTTTTCTAGCGATAAGTAATATTACGAGGGGCCGATGACTTGGATTTTGGACTCCTTTCGAATATAAGCATCATCGTTTCAGTATCGTGCTATAGAGACAGTCCCTTGGTCAGTGATACTATTGTTCTACGCCAGCTTCTGTGCATGTGAGGCACTGTGAGTCGGTTCCACGGATCGTTTTAAATTCATATCCATCCATCCATTCTTCCTCCTCACGTTTTGAATTGTGGTCAGTGGAGGATTTTGGGTTTTTAATTTGTCTTTTCATTTCGTCTCATTTCGTATCATTAGGGGTCAATGACCTAGATGTTAGGCCCCTTTAAACAACAAGCATCAATCATCAATCTACTTCACTCATAACACACCATGGACAACTGTGAATTCAGATGGCTAGTTTAAAGGCCAGAAAAACATCTTGAGCAAACAGTTGAAAGCAATGAGGTAAGTTCGTCTAGAATAAAATGTCAAAGAGGTTGGATGGATAAGACACATACGTGCGCGTCACTAACCCAAAAAGAAACGTAGCCTACATTAAATGTGTTCTACTCGTATCTCGCAAATTATTCGGAATAGGGCATATGTCCATATGACTTTTTTGCTTCGCATGATCGTTCATGTCATATCCCTGAATGTTGACCATTCCTTTGGGACACCCTGTAGACTACACCTCTATCAGTCACCAAATTATCCCAGTCATTTCCTTTTCACTTAACATTTTGATCTTTATTGTCATATTTTAACTTACTGTACTTTACAATCGTTATAACATAGCAAACTCGAACGAAATAGGAGGTTACCGATGTAACGCTGTTGAGTCTGTTGTATCCAAATTACGAAAGCTGGAAGGTATAAATGCAGTGGAGGTGAGGCAGCATTAAGGTACGTGCGAGGAAATGGTAATAACATGAAATATCTACCCTCACTTCCCTCAAAGTAAATTGGAGCCGTGCCATATTGCAGCAAACAGCTTCCAACGAAATTAGCATTCCAATAGCGTGTACACGTCTCTCGGAATAACTGTGCATTATAGGGATGATGCGTAAGCATCAGATTGCCCACTGTAGCAGTACCTCTTAAACCAAGAACGTATAGGCTCAGGTAAAGCACACCTAAGAATTCGAAAAGTGTTTGTTTGTGCAACTTTTTTGCCTTCTACTACCGTCACGTTTTCACATATTCATTACTTGTTCTCATTGTACAAGACAGCAGATGTGCATATTTAGCCGGGTAAAATGTTCCATTTTCCGAAATGAGTCAAAAACTGTTTTTCGTTGCTTTTCACTTATTTCCTATTGCATTTCCTTGTGGCATTTGAAGTCTTTATTCTCAAATGTCTTGCGACTCCCAGTATTTCTTTCGATACTTTAAATATTTCTTTTCCACCGTGATTCATTTATGGTTCTCCTATTTGTTGTACCTTGAACATTTCCCTCGTCTTTTGTTTCATGAACTGTTACACTTCCGTCCACACCATCGCCATTGCTTCATCTCCGGCTTAAAAGCTAGACTCCCTAAGTTACATTTTAAAGTTTGTAGGTTATGTTTATAATAAAGTTACGGAATTTTCATGGTTTAAAGCCTTTTTTTAAGAACACTCGTCTTTGTGATTTTAGTTTATAATCAAATCGGAACACCCCGAATAGAAATGAGAAAGAAGCTATAAATAGAAGAATGGGGAGATAGAAATTGTTTCCGGCTATGTGATGGAACTTATAAATCGAAGTCCACATCCATTCAATCAAAATTAAAACGGTGGTCAGAACACAGTTTCTACGAGGGCAAGTCAATAAATATACGCAATTTTGCCCTAATTCTCTTTAGGTTGGCTCTATGGTGTTATGTGCTCACCAGCCGCTAGATGGCACCATCGGCCACGTCTCTGGTAGGTTTCAGCGTTATCAGATGAGTATAGCCCACGCTGTTGCGACTTAAAGATGGAAGCGCCACTTTCTGTTTGCACCAAGGAAGAGTAGCGTTCCGTAATCCATTTCTTGTGGCCTGAGGGTGTATCAGGAGAGGAAGTTCATAGAAGACTTTCAGCACAATACGGGGCAATGTTTTGCCACAGTGAAGTGTTTACCAGTAGATTGAACATTTCAAAAGGTGTCGCACGAGCGTGAAGGATGAGGAAAGATCCCCGGCGTCCATCTGCAGCCGTAACTGATGTCAATATTGAACAGTGCGTGATATGATTTAATTCAATTTAATTTAATTTAATTTATTGCTTGCTACAGGATTTTCATCCCAATTATAGCAGCATTATTTGTGATTCACAGAGAATTTACAAATAATTATTACTTAATATTATCTAGCCTAACTTAAATCTATTCTAATTTTAATTTAATCCTTTTTACCGAAAAACTGAACGACTTTCTAGACATTCTGCATTGCTAAAAGAACAAAGTTTAGCTACATAAATAAAAGTACCACAATTAATAGCACAGTATACAGTCTACAACATTAACATTTGGAAACACACAAAAAATATCCAAGAACAATACATTACTTAGAATGACATTAACGAGAATATAAAGGCTGGCTGATGTGATGCTTCACTCTGACTGTGGGATCAATTACACAGCCTTTTCTTGCTGTCATGAATTGTTTATAAAATATTGTTACGGTTGTACTGAATTAAATGGCATTATTTTTCTGAGAGTCCGCCTCTGTGGTGTAGTGGTTAGTGTGATTAGCTGCCACCCCCGGAGGTCTGGGTTCGATTTTCGGCTCTGCCACGAAATTTGAAAAGTGGTACGAGGGCTTTAACGGGGTCCACTCAGCCTCGGGAGGTCAACTGAGTAGAGGGGAGTTCGATTCCCTCCTCAGCCATCCTGGAAGTGGTTTTCCGTGGTTTCCCACTTCTCCTCCTGGCAAATGCCGGGATGGTACCTAAGTTGAGGCCACGGCCGCTTCCTTCCCTCTTCCAGTCTTCCCATCCCCTCACAAGGCCCCTGTTCAGCATAGCAGGTGAGGCCGCCTGGGCGAGGTACTGGTCCACCTCCCCAGTTGTATCCCTCGACCGAAAGTCTCAAGCTCCAGGACACTGCCCTTGAGGCGGTAGAGGTGGGATCCCTCGCTGAGTATGAGGGAAAAGCCAACCCTGGAGGGTAAACGGACTACGATACGATACGATTTTTCTGATATGCACTGTTATAGATACTGCATAGCTTTTTTACTGGAATATGTTAAATGAAATCTTGAATTTGGGCGTGGTACATGGAAATTCGTGAGGGAAAGAAACTCAGGATTATCAATTTTCTAATTTATTATTTTATATATGAACTTCGTAATCTTCAGGCCTTCGGGCTGAGCAGAGGTCGCTTGGTAGGCCAAGGCCCTTCAAGGGCTATAGTGCCATGGGGTTTGGTTTGGTTTTGTTTGGTTTTGTTTGGTTTGGTTTATATGAACTTTGCCGCATCTTTCTGCCTCAGATCTTCTAAACTCTCCATTTCTAAATTTAAATGATCCTGAATAACAGACGAGCGACTGTTCTATGAATAAGTATCATGGCGGAAACCATGACGAAGGTAACGGACGCCGTCACTGAGATAAAGAGAAAGGCGATTACTGTGCTTAGGAAAATCTTAGGTTGAAAGAAGTCACTAGGCTTACAACCCATGTTCCTATTGAAACCGAACCGAGAAATTTATGAAAAAGTGGAGAAGATAACAACTACTATGAGGAAAAGACTATAATTTTATGGGCACATTAAGAAGATGAATTCAAAGAGACAGGCACACAGGACACTTAGTCTACAAGAAAAATGGAACGCAAAACCTTTATGGCTTAAGGAGGTTCACAAGGGTTTGGAAGAAGTGGGGATCAAGGAGGGCGATATACATGAAAGAACAACCTATAGGAAGAAAATTGCGAGAATGGGGGATGCACCGAAGAAACTCGCCAAGTCACGCAACATTTCGGTTGAAATGGAAATGGTTTGTGGCTTTTAGTGCCGGGAGTGTCCGAGGACATGTTCGGCTCGCCAGGTGCAGGTCTTTTGATTTGACTCCGTAGGCGACCTGCGCGTCGTGATGATTGAAGAGTGACAAAGGAGAAGTCAAAGACTTAAGAACATCTGGAAGGAGTACAAAGAAGAGGGACTAAGTTTGAGGGACAGACGATTTTGTGGATTGTGCAAGTGTGGTCCATAAATGACAGCGACGAATGAAATAAATAATGAAAACAAATTGGAACTATACATTGTAAAATTCTAGGTACTGGTGTTGTCCGCATTGATGGTGTTATCAAAATTAAAATGATGTAACTTACATGAATCAGTAGATGGAATATTGTGTGGAACATAATTATCATCATCATCAAAGTCGGAGCAGTCATAATGTATACTCATCTTGAAACCTATGACTAAAACAACTTGCTTTACGTCGCACCGACACAGATAGGTCTTATGGCGACGATGCGATAGGAAAGGCCTAGAAGTGGGAAGGAAGCGGCCGTGGCCTTAATTAAGGTAGAATGATCACATTCTACCCTCGTCCATATACCAAGGAAACATACCGCCAAGGAATGTGGGGATTATAGGCTTAGATCTATAAACCTAAAGAGCCACCTTTCTCAAAATTATTCATAACTGCATACGTCGTTGTTGCGAGGAATAAACGTCTGATACCCAGTTTGTTTGAGAACTGTAATCTTATCCTCTGCCCTTATTTGCTTGGTGTGAAAATGGGAAACCACGGAAAACCATTTTCAGGGCTGCCGACAGTGGGGTTCGAACCTACTATTTCCCGGATGCAAACTCACAGCGGCGCACCCTAACCACACGGCCAACTCGCCCGGTACTATGACCAAAACACACACAACATATGTATTCTAGCAACCATCAGAAACAGAGCTGTACTGACTCACACCACTACTGCACAGCACGCCGTAGCCATGTCCTTGGCTTCTTCGTGACAGTCATGCCATTTGGGGGGAAATGGATGAAGTATGGCTTACGCCATTATTGCAGAATGAAAGTAGAACTTTCGATTCGTGATGTTTATTCGAACGACAAAACTATGTCTTACACTTCATTACATCTTCATTTACTACCGGCCGTTCTGAGGAAAACTGGTCGTTAAGAAGGTGGTCTGTCAATGGGAGGAGTTAGTCTTAAAGATGCATTACGGAAATTTAATAAGTACAGTACATGTGATATGCTTACCCCTCAAGATCGTATTTGAATATAGTTTATTAAAAATGCATACTGTATCCAGTACTGTACTACAATCCGTTAAAAATAATCTGACTTCATGTACAGTACAGTATGACGTTCATTTTTGGCTACATTAATCATACGTGTAGATAGAGCATTTTTTTCAATTTCTTACTTTTCTTCCTAAGTATTTCGTTCTCTCTGTTTTATTTTAGTGCATGAAATAGTCCACCCATAGGCTCTAAATTCACACAATATTCCAGACTAATAGAAACTTCGATTATATGTTTCTCAATCCTCCTTCCAGCGGCGTTGTACCATCTTCCGCCTCATCACTGACGTGAACACCTTCTCTCATCGTCGCCACCGTTTTGGCCAGTAAAACCATCAGAATTCTCTTCAAGTGAAAATAATATTATTTTGAAATATTTACTGTGGGCCTACAGTAATTTAACCAAGTGGTCTTTTAAAAGAGGCCAGAACATGCAGAGTGCTTGATAAGTGGTCGTGGAGGGGGATGGTCTTCAAATAGAGGTAGGTCCAAAAATGCATTATCATTATGGGATTTTAAACCGGTTCATTTAAAAATCAGTCTTAATAGGGGTGGTTTTTCAGGCAGGTTTCACTGTATCTTTGCCTTCTGTTCCCAATACGGGTTTTCATTGATTCTCATTTCCTTGTTATTTAGCTGCGCTTCATTCAATAATATGATGAGCTTGTCAGGTTGGACTCGGTCAAATGCCGTTTCATAATCTGTGAAGCAGGAACAGGAATCTTTCTATTGTTAACAGTGTGCTTGCAGGAAGACTATCAAAAAAAAAAATAAAGAGAGAGCTTTACTAGTTCCAATGGCATTTCTAAATAAATTTTGTCTTGAATATTTCCTTCGATTTTGTTTCTTAATCTGGCGTGGATGGACCTGGGTAGACTTTTCAGAAGATGGATGTATACTACCTGCACTCGGGCCGATTCAATAAACAGTAACTCCAAGTGGCGCAGAAATAAAATCTTCAGAAGGCTTACTCAGCTGGATGTGACCTCACGTCTTGACGAACGCGAAGATCGAAATGACCCAGGCAGGCAATAGGACCAATAGGAAGACTCTTCTGCCATATCCACTCCTCTCTAACCTTCCAGGTACCACTCGCCTAGCGTTACGACACGTCGTTCGTTATTTACCTCATGAAGAAGTGCAATGGGAACTAGCATTTACTATAGCCTCAGTAATACACGTTTATTGTGATTAGTTTAATTGAGAGATTTTAGTGATATTTATGACATAAATATGTCTTATGGCTGGGGGTGATCCGAAAATTTGTATAACGTGACGCGACAAAATGTGCGATGGAAGTGTAACCATAGCAACCTGCAGGCAGTGATGTAAGGTATGGATGGATCGTCAGACAATGGTACCTAGCAACCTGCAGGCAGTGATGTAAGGTATGGATGGATCGTCAGACAATGTTACCTAGCAACCGTGCAGGAAGTGATGTACGGTATGGATGGATCGTCAGACAATGTTACCTAGCAACCGTGCAGGAAGTGATGTAAGGTACGGATGGATCGTCAGACAGTGGTACCTAGCAACCGTGCAGGCAGTGATGTAAGGTATGGATGGATCGTCATACATTGGTACCTAGCAACCCTGCAGGCAGTGATGTAAGGTATGGATGGATCGTCAGACAATGGTACCTAGCAACCGTGCAGGCAGTGATGTAAGGTATGGATGGATCGTCAGACAATGGTACCTAGCAACCGTGCAGGCAGTGATGTAAGGTATGGATGGATCGTCAGACAGTGGTACCTAGCAACCGTGCAGGCAGTGATGTAAGGTATGGATGGATCGTCAGACAATGGTACCTAGCAACCGTGTAGGCTGGTTGCCATCTGAAATTTGCAGCCATTAATGGATGGCCATGACCGAGAGACATTGATCATTTGATTTTCGGAAAGGGTAAACAGGTTTCTTTTTGTTCTCTTTGTGTCCAGGTTTTCCTTTCAATTCCCTCTATTTCTAACATTAAACGCAAAATTATTACAGTATCTACGAATTTAATCGACCATACTCTTAACTTAAATGCGAAACACTCTAGCAAATTTTCGATCCAAAAATTCAGAAATCCAGAAATTGCACTCACCTGCTTCCCGTGATATTGTAACAGACTTCTTACAGTAAATCAGACAAAAATTATGCTGTCACGTCCAAACCATTGGTCGAACTCGTCAGGGCTGTTCAGCAGAGAGCTTAAGATTTTTAGTATGCGGTAGTTGGTAACAAAATCTATCTCTGTTCATTTCTGGGCGTGACATCATGTTGCACTAAATTTCAGCCTTCAGCCAATAGCAATGGTAGTAGCCGCAGGAAGTATGGAAGATGACGCGTGTTTAATTGGGTTATACGAGTAAATATGCTTTCTTGTGTCACAGGCGAGTCCCTGGCATTAATAATGAACAAATCTCTCCTCTATAAGTAATAGGACATAATATTTCCATTTTTTACCATTCACTATACCATTTAAGCTGCGGGAGACTTATTCATACGGAATATTTACGTAATTCTTTGGCTGAAATAGTTTAAACAACTTATATTAACAACACACTCTAGAATTTCTATGATATTACTTCACAGTTTTATTCTGTTATCTTTCAAATCTTTCTTTTTAGATCCGTTTACCCTCCAGGGTTGATTTTTCCCTCGGACTCAAAGAGGGATCCCACCTCTACTGCCTCAAGGGCAGTGTCATGGAGCGTGAGACTTTGGGTCGGAGATACAACTGTGGTTCAGGACCAGTACCTTGCCCAGGGGCCTCACCTGCTACGTTGTACAGGGAACTTGGAGGGGGGGGGGGATTTGAAGATTGGAAGGGATAGACAAGGAAAAGGAAAGGAATCGGCCGTAACCTTAAGCCAGGTACCATACCGGCTTTTGCCTGGAGGAGAAGTGGGAAACCACGGAAAACCACTTCGAGGATAGCTTAGGAGAGAATCGAATCCCGCTCTACTCAGTTAACCTCTCGAGGTTGAGTAAACGCCGTTCCAGGCCTCGTACCACTTTTCTACTTTTTGGCAGATCCGAAAATCGAACCCGGGCCTCGGCGTTGAGATATACCTCTCGGTACAATATCAATTAGTTTATGTTGCACTGTTGAATTACTTGCGTCAAAGAAAACGTTAGAACATGCTGTTTATATACATAAAACACATAGCCATGCAACATTTCACTTATGGAAGTTCTGTACTACTTAACGTCCGACTCCATGGCTAAATGGTTAGCGTGCTGGCTTTCGGTTAGTGAGGTCCGGTGGTTCATTCCGCTGGTCGTCTACGGGGGTCAAATCAGAAGATGCACGAAATATTATTTTCAAAAGTTATACTTTCAACAATAATAAAACAAAATTTACATTTGAGGAGTGTCTGTTCAAAAGGAGCTGGCTCCGTGGTGTAGGGGGCCCCGTGTTCGTTTCCCGGCCAGGTCAGGGATTTTTTACCTGGATCTGAGGGCTGGTTCGTGGTCTACTCAGTCTACGTGATTACAATTGTGGAGCTATCTGACGGTGAGATGGCCGCCCCGGTCTAGAAAGCCAAGAATAGCGGCCGAGAGGATTCGTCTTACTGACCACACGACACCTCGTAATTCACAGGCCTCCGGCCTGAGCAGCGGTCGCTTGGTAGGCCAAGGGTTGTAGTGCCATGGTGGTGGTGGTGGTGGTGGGTGGAGGAGCAGTGGTTAGTTCAGTTCAAAAGATGCTATTTCTACTTCCAAAAAATCAGTATTTCGTTCACATGCATAATAATAAATGTTTATTATCGATTACCTTGAGCAATCCAGACCAGAAAGACGTAATTACTTTGATCATGCGCTCGTGCCTTTTACCTCTTATTTTACGTTGCTTGAGCTTTTTCCACAATGTTTGTAAGGTGGAAATAGCTCCCTTTGAACAGACAGTCCTCATGTGTATGTCCATTATATCGTTGGCTAGCTTCATGTTTAATCTGCTGAGAAAATATTATTATTATTATTATTATTATTATTATTATTATTATTATTATTATTATTATTATTTGTGAAATGAATTATATTATCCAACATACCAACATTGATCAACAATCCCAAAGCTTCGGATGTTGTTTCAACGACCTTTAGGACCGGGTCTAATGAAAACAATGTCACTCCTCGGTGTTCTTTCTTATGCGAGGCTTGGATGACCACCGATGACCGTTCTTTTCTTTCATTTAACATGCTCCTGGAACATATATGCAGTCGTCCTCCTCGTAGTTCTCAATCACAGTGTCCTCCTCTCCGTCACCGGAAGTGACACTCTTCCCTTTGTCGGACTGCATAAGTCCGTCTCGAATGCAGTCATCATTTTTCCCAACAACAAAAGTCTTTTCCAGTCATGGTATTAACCTGGAAGTATTGAAGGACTCATAGAAAACAAATCCATTATGTTTCTTTGCTGAAGGAACAATGGCCGTTCTACAAACAATAAAATACTTGGAAGAACAATAAAATGGCAGTTCTACAAACAATAAAATACGAGGGTAGATCAGAAAATAAGTCGCACTTCCCAGTTATGGCCATTTATTACACCACCTATAAAGCAGCAACACGACTATAACGACATACACTGTAACGTCACTTTTCCATATAGTTTCCAAGAGACTCCAAACATTTCTGCGAACGCACAACCAACTTGTCGATGCCGTGTGCATAGAAATTTCCTCCAGCGTTCGACAACCACTCGGAGACAGCGGCCTTCACCTCCTCATCGGTCTGGAAACGTCGACCACCGAGCTCCGTTTTGAGCTTACCGAACAGATGAAAGTCACATGGCGCTAGGTCGGGACTGTAGGGTGGATGTTGCCAGACCTCCCACTTGAAACGCTGCAGTAGTTCTCTCGTTTGACGGGCTTTGTGAGGTGTTGCGTTATTGTGCAACAAAATCACACCGGCGCTCAATTTCCCCCGGCACTTCTCTTTAATCTCTTTACGCAACCGGTGGAATGTTTGACAATACGACACCGCGTTGATCGTCGTTCCTTTCGGCATGAATTCCACGTGCAGCAAACCCTCCATGTCAAAGAACACTGTCGCCATAACCTTACCGGCTGAAGGTTGAACCTTGGCCTTCTTTCGTTGTGGTGATGAGGGGTGCACCCATTCCATTGTTGTTCGCTTCGTTTCGGGGGTGACGTGGTGGACCCACGTTTCGTCGCCTGTGACGATTCACCGCAGAAACCCGTTGCCGTCTGCAGCATAGTGTTGCAAAAATGCCAGGGAGGATTGGAAACGTTGTCCGTTGTGCTCATCGGTGAGAAAACGTGGGACCCATCTTTGACACAGCTTACGATATCCAAGGTCCTCGTGAACAATGGCGAACACACTGCCATACATGTCCAGCTGCGTCGCGATTTCTCTCAGTTTAATGCGCCGGTTCTGTTTAATGATCGCATTCACACTGTTGACCTTTGCACGGGTCCTGGACGTTGTGGGCCTGCCTTCGCGATGGTTGTCCGTGATATCCGTGAGTCAGGCTTCGATTTGCTGACACCACTTTACGATACCTTGCCGGGAAATGGCCCTCTCTCCATACACAGCACTAATTTCACGATGAATGTCCGTGCAACTCTTCCTTTTGGCCCATGAGAACCGGATTGTCGCACGCACCTCATATTTGGAGTGAACGTCCAGTTGACGCGCCATTGCATTTGGCCGCTATTCACACAGTACTAGACGAGACACCACAGCGACCTGTCTAACAGACGTGTGGGCAGTGTCTGTCCCTTTCTCCGCTGTGCCCACGTTTGCGAGACACAGCGCGCTGCTGCGGCGCGTTAGTGCAACTATCCTTTTGATCCACCTACGTACTTGGAAGAACAACAAACTCCGTAAACTGGAACGTGGGATACTGTATACCCCAAAGCTAGCGCAGAGCACGGAAGCAAACCTCTCCAAAATAACAAATCGTTATATCGTGTGATACAGAGACTGGATGATGAAACACACGGCTATATTTTTAAACTGATCACGGAAATATATAAAACCGGAGAAATTCCAGAAGATTTTAAAAAAGTCTCTCATAATCCCTATACCAAAGAAACCTGGAACTCTAAACTGTGAAGAACATCGCACATTGAGTCTATTGTTGCACATGTCAAAAATATTAACAAGACTAATATGTAACCGAATAAGCAATAAAATTGAACCGCATTTGGCTGAAGATCAGTTTGGATTCAGACGAAATAGGGGCACACGAGAAGCTATTAAAACGTTACGACAGGTTATAGAAAAAAATGCTAGACGTAAGAAAACCTTTGTTTATTGCATTCGTGGATTTAGAAAAAGCTTTTGATAATGTGAACTGGAATATGTTAATGAAGATTATGACTAGTGTTGGTCTAGATCTAGATTTTAGAGATAGACGAATAGTATATGAACTCTATAACAACCAAGGAGGCATCATAAACATAAGTGGTGAAGTATGGGAGGCTTATAGAAAGAAAGGAGTACGACAGGGATGTAATTTGTCACCAGTGCTGTTCAACCTATATACTGAGAAAGGCATTGAGGAATGTAAAGAGGAAATGGAAGGGATAAAGATAAATGGTGTAGAAATCAAAATGATAAGATTTGCTGATGACATAGCTGTCATAGAGGAGAACGAAGAGAAACTACAAAGTGCATTAATAAAAATGAATAAGATATTGAGATATAAATATAACATGAAAATGAATACAAAAAGACCGAAATTATGGTATGCGACCGCCAGCATATTGCAGTCGACATCAGAATTAGTGATATACCACTAAGGCAAGTAAATGTCTTTACCTATTTAGGAAGTAAAGTCACTTTGGGAAGTAAAGTCACTCCAGATGATAAAAGTTCAGTCGACATAAAGAGCAGAATTACCCAAGCAAAGATTGCTTATTACAAGGAGAGGATACTACTTACATCAAGGAATCTAAATGTGGAGACCAAGAAGAGATGTATTAAGTGCTATGTCTGGAGTGTGCCTTGTATGGCTCAGAAACGTGGACTATTAGTGCATGTGATAAGAAACGTCTGGAAGCATCTGAGATGTGGTGCTGGAGGAGGATGAAAAAGATCTCATGGACAGCAAAACTCACAAATGAAGAAGTTCTTCGACGAATAGATGAAAAAAGATCCTTTTTAGCAACAATAAGAAAGAGAAGAAACCAATTAATTGGCCATCTCTATAGGCACAATGGTTTCATAGTTAATGTCATGGAAGGAATGATTCAAGTTGGGAAGAGGAAGGCCTAGACTCTAATATTCAAGGCAGGTCAGAGATCACGTAGGAGCAGGCTCATATGTAGAAATGAAGAGATTAGCGGATTACAGAGAAGAGCGGAGAAGACGAATTGCTGCCAACCAATCTTAGGATTGAGAATTAAGAGAGATATTCGAATGCTGACTCTCTTCGAAGAAATATCACGTCATATGGTGTTCATAGTATCAACAGAATATGATAGCGAAAATAAATTTCTCTGGGCACTGTATGTCACATGCTTCCATTACAGGGTTAAAGAGGAAAACATCCTTAAACGAAAGATATCGTCGCTGTCGGGGGAAAACCTCCTATGTGAAATATTTTAATTCAGAACATTGGCTGGTAAGGTTCTGTCATCTAAGGTGCAATAATGTGTGAATATTGTCAAGGCATTCTCGCTCTTCATAATGTATGTGCTGCGGGTCAGTATATCTCCAAAAATATTATCACATAGGAGGTTTTGTCCCGGCAACGACGATATACTGAAAGACTTTCGCACTCGTTATATTCTCCGTTACACAGAAAAATGTAGAATCGTGGATATGTTTTTGGATTTAGAAGATGAGAGAACAACTTCATATCAATATTTCTATGCTCAAAGTTAAAAAAAAGAAGATATTTGTTCGTGGCGTCGACCTATGAAGATCGTTTGCCACTACTTTCACCATTTGAGAGGTACCTGCGTGTAAGTGGAATCGCTGAAGTGTAGAGTGTTGAAAACACCCAGTCCCCAGGCCAAGGATATTAACCAATTACAAATAAAAACTCCTGACCCGGCCGGGAATCGAACCCGGGGCCGCCAGGTGACAAGCGGGCGCGTTGCCCCCTCCACCGCGCGGCTGGACTTGCTCAATGTTAGGAATACAGGGGGTTTACCCACCTGACAGATCATCGCAAACACGCCCTTCTTCCGCTGCATTCAGAACTGTATCGAGTTGGGAATCGGTTTGTTGAAGGAGAGGTTCCGCTCGATACAGCCCTCCATAAACTTCTTGCTTTGTACGTCGGCGCAAGTAAGGTTTACTGTAGCACCGGTGGTTTTTAACGTGGCGAACACACTTTCGGTCAAGCGGATACGCATAATCTCCATCGCCATGTAGAGGACATGCTTGGGCTACAAATTTCACTCGTAGGCATCATAAACGGAGAGACGTGCTCGATCTTGATTGCACGCGGTTCACTTAGGTAGACACTTGGGAACGAAAGCTCTTCAGCAGCGGCGGCGATTAAGAGCGGCGGGCGTCGTGGAGGGGCGAGTGTTCAGTCGGCGCCCCCAGCCCAACTTTGTGGGTGAAGATAACATTGTTAGTCCATTTCAATCACATAAAACTAGGAATTGTTAAAATAATTTATACAAGCCCTATTGTCGGTTACTTAATTATTTCCTTTAATTTATTTAAATATTTTAAAAATACATAGCGGAAATACGCATAAAATATTCGACGCAGATAACCGATTTTTCAGCTCCCCACCAAGTAGTTGAGACTCGCGCAGCAGCAATTATAAGCGCGATTACTATGTGATAGCGTCCGCCTCTGTGGTGTAGTGGTTAGTGTGATTAGCTGCCACCCCCAGAGGCCCGGGTTCGATTCCCGGCTCTACTACGAAATTTGAAAAGTGGTACGAGGGCTGGAACGGGGTCCACTGAGCCTCGGGAGGTCAACTGAGTAGGGGGGGGGGTGTTCGATTCCCTCCTCAGCCATCCTGGAAGTGTTTTTCCGTGGTTTCCCACTTCTCCTCCAGGCAAATGCCTGGATGGTACCTAACTTAAGGCCAAGGCCACTTCCTTCCTTCTTCCTTGTCTATCCCTTCCAATCTTTCCATCCCCCCACAAGGCCCCTGTTCAGCATAGCAGGTGAGGCTGCCTGGGCGAGGTACTTGTCATCCTCCCCAGTTGTATACCCAGATCCAGAGTCTGAAGCTCCAGGACACTGCCCTTGAGGCGGTAGAGGTGGGATCCCTCGCTGAGTCTGAGGGAAAATCCGACCCTGGAGGGTAAACAGATTACAAACGAACGAACTATGTGATAGCACAAAACCTTAGCTGCGCACACGAGCAGTTGTTTCTTTATTGTATAGCATTGAATCAAAATCTCTAGAAAGAAAACTATTATTAACGCAGCTAAGGTCACAAACTGTCAACCTCTACTTCTCTGTCGAAATTCGCTCAGAGAGCATCGAAAACTTACCATTTTGTACCTATTTTGGTTCATATTTGGTGTCTACTCCCACCCCCAACTATAATTCCCAGCCCCGGCACATGTTTTTTTAAATAAATTTCTGTGACTCCCCCCCTCCCCTTCACTTCTAATTTCCTATCGCCGATACTGCAGTCTTCAGCGAGTTCGTCGTAAAACAAACTGACCGATTTCTGCGCCATGCTCGGTGCGAGAACCAAATTGCGTGTTAAGAAACAATATCATGTATCTCCTAATGCTCTTCCTATCCATTATTTCCCTTAAGACTGGTAGCACCTCCCAGTCACTTGTGGATATGCAGTCCATCAGGAACAAACACACTTTCCTACAGTACGGTATGGTAAGGTTCATTTTTCTTTACACATGGACATAGGAAATGAACACAACGAAAATGGTTCTGATGGACTGCATATCCTTACGTGGCTGGGAGGCTTGACCTGTCTTAAGGAAAATAATGGATAGGAAGAGCATTGTCACGTTCGTAGTACTGTTTCTTAATTCGCGAAATGACTTTTCTCTGTCCACATTAGAGTGTGTTGCTTAGCGAGAAGCAACTCCTGTAGAAATTCGTTATCGTCTGGAATCGAACTAAGAGCGTACGTTCTGACAACATCGTATAAACAACAGGTTATTAAGAACTTGCACTCTTGTTCTAACGTATAGATGACACTACTGACCTATGTTAATAAAACAGTACATATTGCTCTTATGCTGCATCGAACGGCTCTACTCAACAGCATCACGGGAAAACGGCGGCACATGAACTTGCGGAACTCAGTATTCAATTTCAAGACCAAAGCAGGAAGAAACGAAATTGCTCATTATGTTGGAACTCAAAGGGACTGGGGTTTAGAGGGGACTCATTTTGGTTTTCACAGCTTAACAAGAAAACGGTGACACGGACATTATTTGGTGAAACTTAGTATTTAATTTCAAGATAAAGGGGTTTAGAGTGACTTCTTTAGGTTTATACAGCAACAAGGGTCCTCTCAGAAAAAAAAAACAGTAAACTTTTGCTTCAGCAGTGTCTTGTAATCACTCAGCTGAGACTTTTATCTGAATTCTTTCGAGAAAAGTAAATAAGTACATTAAGCACAGTTTGACTTTTGGTTTTTCCTAAGTACCTGTTCCTACTTTATGAACTTTATGAACAGCCTCAGCCACAAGGTAAATAAATCACAATGTTAAGGAAAGAAATCGCCCACGAACTCTTCAACAGTGATAAGCTTCCGGTGATTCATAGAGTAGCAGATTACGCTTTACACGTACTGGAGCACCTCAGCAGGAAATTGAAGGAAGGCAACAAAGCAATGGCTGTTACCGCCATTATGCTTCCTCCCTGCGAATGTGTTTATGAAAACGAAAATATTGAGTAGTTATTTGAATAAATCACGGGCATAAATGCCTCATCATTTTTTCTTTCTTCGATTATACAATATAAAGTGCATTGAAATATTCTTTAATCACGAGGAATTGTGGGTGTGTAAGAGGGGGCTGTGTTCGTTCATTGTACGTCCATAATAGGCGTACTGTTTTCCAGTAGCGGTGATTAGGGGAGGCGAGGGGGGCTGCCCCCCACTCTTTTGAGAAAACAATATATTTTATTCCATTTTAGCCGGCTGAAACTAGAAATTATAGGAACTATTAAAAAAAAAAACAATTTGTACAAGCCCTGTTGTCTTATCAGCTAATTCTTTCCTTTACTTTCTTCAATATATTATAAGCGGAGATACGCACAAAATGTCGTTCGTCGCGGCTAACGGATTTGTATAACGCCACAGCAAGTAGTGGATAGTTTGCATGTGCCAAGATCATGGACACTGAGGTATGATTCATCTACTTGCCGCGCACAATTCGTAATTCTGGCAGTCCCTTTAGTGTCTGTTAGTTTATTAGTGTGTAGTCGAATACTGACTGATGTTTAATTGTATAATCATGCAGTACTTCTATTTAATTTTATTGCTCCTTTGGTGAAAGTTTTATAGTCTGGTATTGAATTAAAATCTAGAAAACTATTATTACCGCACTTAAGTTGGTAAAACCGTTACCTGCCTGTGGAAATTCACTCAGAGAGCATAAAAAAAAATTAACACTTTGTAGATTTTTTTCCAGTTTCCATGCTTATACCACCCAGACACCCCCCCCCCCCCCACTCTTCCACCACCCGCTATATCCCATTAACCCGGGCACTTTTTGTTGTCTGTACATTTGTTTTGCACCTTCACTTTTAATTCCCAATCACCGCTACTGCTGTTTTCTTAACAGGGAATGATCCATAGTATATTGTACGTGCAACTTTTAGTGATAGCCATCATTACAGGGTGAGGAGTAAGGAGAGAGCACTCCCGGTTCCGGTACTACTGCCAACTGAATGAAAATGAAATCTGAATTGAATCGATAATATGATCGATCGATGCGAATTTTCTAAACCTTCATTATCTTCAGCCACTGCCTTCGTAATATACAGGCCGTACTGTACCTCCGATGACGTCACACAAAGAGGCGAACTGTTTCCTCCGCCCGAACCGTGTAATACAAGGACGTGATGAGTCTATACATTTTGTAATTATGAAATATTTACAAATATTGTATTAATATTACAGGTGAGATCACTAAAACCTGTAATCGCATAGAAACTCGTAAGTCAGGTCTATGTAATTTTAGGAGAAGTAAGTTTGAAGTACGATCTACGCGGTCAACGCTTGAGGGTTTTGCTCGTCAATGTACCCAATAAATAATTATTATGAATTGATACAAATATGGAGATAACAAACGTGCAATAAAAAACTTGATATCCATACCTCTAGATGGCCATAAATACAGTAACTTTCTTGGCTTTTTGTTGTTGTTGAGACTTCTGGCACTTTCCTTCGAAGACTTTCACGAGACCCTTTCTTTATACAAATATTTGTATCATTTTTTGTTTAGGAATAGCCCATGTTTTCCCAAATATTAATACACTGAACATCCAGATCTATTAGTTACTTCCCACATTCACGGAAACTGCCGAGGAATGGTTTTTACTCGCATTAAGTTTGAGGAGAAAAAGACGCTCGTACTCAACATTACGAAACCAAGAAATAAACATATCTAGGTTGCATTGGTTACTGTCCATTTTTATACTTGTTCTGTATCAACAATAAAACGCTCTGCCGTAAATATGTGTAACAAGAATGTCAAAAGCAGAACTAATCATCAGCTCTGGAAAATGAGTGAAACATACACCTTTATTCTTCGTAACAGGTATTTTTTGAGCTGGGATTTTCGTTTTTCATAAAGTTAACCTGCCACCATAAGAAGAAAATGAAAATATTAATGTATATTTACTTGTATAGTTGTATTTTCTCAGTGGTACGCACAATTCCTTAGCATTGTGGCAAATGCGTACTTTCACACACTGTATTTAAATTTGTAGCACATTATATTTCCACGTAAACGTAATATACGATAACAGCTCAATGAATAATTTAAACGAGAGTATTACGTCCCTTGAATTTACATTACTCACCACGTGAAGATACCATGCCTAACCTAAGCTATGAGGTCTCATTATTTTAATAACAGCTGTTTACGTACATCCTGATGTGATAAATTTAAAGAAAAACTAGCAATATACTTAAATATACATTTTTGTCCCTCAACGGTCACAATTATCCAAGGAATCCTTATGGATTACATTCACAAGTACAATTAGTAACATTCGCTTAGCTCGCCTCAATTGATCAGCTGATTGGGTTGGCGCGCTTTCTATAGTACGGCCTGTGTATTACGAAGACAGTGCTTCAGCCAACAACTGTGTCTCTCTCTCTCTCTCTCTCTCTCTCACACACACACACACACACACACACACACACACACACACACACACACACACACACACACACACACACACACACACACACACACACACACACACACACACACACACACACACATTATATAACATTTCTCGATGCGAATCTTGTTCCTAGCATGAATTTTATAGTTTGCCTTTGCCGTGTAAACACCAACGGTACTAGAACGTAAACTGTACGCCAGATGTCTCACGGCGTTGCATAAGCGATTCATAGTTTGTGTTTCAAAGGTTGCAAATACGAATCTCGAAGATAACCGAGGTCTACCGATTCAGCGCTAGGGTAACCATGTATCATTAAAAGTTGCGCGTACTGTACATGGATGACGAACACTGGTTGCCTTGGTTATAATGGTGACCGGAAATTTTGATGTCGCTAATTCCAGATACACCTCCAGCCTCAAAACATTTCCATAGTAAAATGCTATTTCTAACCCGTAAAAGTGTACTTCTTCCCATTATTAGGGGTCCAATAGTCGTTTTCGACATGAGTCAACCACATAATTTACTTCGCCGTCAGTAGAACACTCTGCTAGTCGTGTTCGCGCTGCAGTGGGATGTGTCATGAAGGAAGCCGACATCTGGGCGCCGCCGTAGATCGGCTGGAGATATGATCAGTGGGACACTAATGAGGTGATAACTGACAAACTGTGTCCCGCAGTGGAGTTCATTCCGCTGTGACATGAGGCCATAAGCCACACTTGTAACGTCCGTCAGCCCAGACAGCTGTCAGTGTGTTTGTTCTACGATCTGATTTTGTCTATAACACTAGCAGATAATAATAATAGTAATAATAATAATAATAATAATAATAAAGAAATGTTTAATTTTTACTCAAACCTGTAGAAAGTAGATCGCACTAACGTAAAACAAGTAATATCTAGTTCTTAATTATCAATAAGGATACAGAATTATAGAGGTTAAGTAAATTAATTTTAGTGATATCCAGAAATATGATGTAACTAATGTACACTATTCACACTATGCTATAAATTGTATAACGGAGTTGTATAATATAGCAAAGCAAATTCTAAGTCATTTCTGTACAGGCCATGAAGGCCCTTGGAGGGCCTCGGTACTTGATGGGGTAGAGTAGTTAGCTCTATGCCCGGCCACCTTTGCTCCTAGGAATTAACCTGGTACTCAATTTTGGTGTAGGCTGAGTGAACCTCAGGACTATATGCACCTCCGGAAGTGGAAAACTCGTTTCTTAAATTTTTCAACTTCCTGACGCGAAATCGAACCCACGTCCTACGGGCGAACCGAGGCCGCCTTTACTATCTCGGCCAAGCAGCCCCTCAGTGATAGTATAATATGGTTTGGCATTATAGCAGGTTTCATAGCCTGAGCTCCCCATATAAGAACGGCAATGAACTAAACTACTACTACCGTACTTATAGTGTAATATGTACTTAAAAAGTCCATGAAACACATGCATATTGCACTATGCTTCTGGTATTTGTTATTTTTGATCAGTGGCGGCCATTGCTGCCGGGCGGGGGGTGAGGGGGCGGGGAGGGGGTTGTCGGGCGATAGGGGCAGTCGACCCCTTCCCCCCACTTTGAAGAGACAAGCAACTCAATCAACGTTTATTTCTCATTTGTTATGTTGAAAGCCCTAATGCAATTTGTTTTTGCAGTTGATTGAGACATTAACACACAAATATTGTTCTGATAAGCGACTGAACGTTACGACTTGACTGAGGAAATGGTTTGTTTAGCGGACGAATGCAGAGGAAATTAATGGTCCATACAAATGACTTTTTAGAACGATAAAAATGCGTCTCTACTCGCCATTGAATTGAATTTAGTATGTGTTAAAGCTATGACAGAGTGGTTTCATTACCTTTGTGGTGTAATAAGAAGAGTCATACACGTTCTGTGAGCTCAGTGATAAATTCATCATCTGGAAACTCTGTGTCGATGATTCGGTGGAAGAGTGTTTTGCTCGTGGCCACAAGTTTGCAGGTTTGAATCCGACCGTAGAAATAAATTACTGAAAGGGGGACAAAAATCCTGAAAATCCGTGCAGTTATTGTTGGCATATTGAAGAGGTCTGGTGTCACATTCACTGTCACCCAAGATATATATGTATATATATATTTTTTGCTATTTGTTTTAAGTCGCACCGACACAGATAGGTATATGGCGACGAAGGGATAGGAAAAGCCTAGGAGTTGGAAGGAAGCGGCCGTGGCCTTAATTAAGGTATAGCCCCAGCATTTGCCTGGTGTGAAAATGAGAAACCACGGAAAACCATTTTCAGGGCTGCCGGATGCAAGCTCACAGCCGCGCGCCCCTAACCACACGACCAACTCGCCCTGTGAAAATTTATTTATTAATGCCTTGTTCAGTGGCAAAGTTAGGACACGAGGCCCTCCTTTATACTTAACCACATTCTGATTACAAACTAAAATAATTAAAATAGTTAAAATTAATAGAATAAAAATGAATTAAATTATAAACTAAGTAGCTGTCGAGAACAGTTCCGCTTCCTCTTCTGGATGTCATTGTAATCGGCCTGTCCATCAGTTTACCCCCTTTTGGGTGCGGGGCGGTATAATAATACCTACGGTATCCCCTGCCCGTCGTAAGAGGCTCTTAACTTGGGAGTGGGTTAGTGACCACGGGGTCCTTAGCTGAGTCCTGGCATTGCTTCCACTTATTTGTGTCAGGCTCCTGATTTTCCTCTATCCTATCCGACCTGCCTTGGTGAACTCTTGTTCTTTACCGACCTCTACGGTCTTACGAATGGAGGCCTAGGGAATATTTCATTTTCACGCCCTTCGTGGCCCTTGCCTTTCTTTGGCCGATACCTTTATTTTTCGAAGTACCGGACCCCTTCCAGTTTTCTCTCTGATTAATGTTAATAGATTATGGCTATCCAGTTGCATTAAGACAATAATCACCACCACCACCACCACTGTCTACCATTTTCACGTAATGGGCGTAACAGTGTCTATAAAACCAGGCTACTTACATTCAAATCTTAGTGAAACGAAATAAATTACTGAAAGGGGACAAACATCTTGAAAATCCGTGTAGTTGTTGTTGGCATATTGAAGAACTCTGGTGTCACATTCACTGTCACCCAAGAACATTTATTTATTAATGCCTTACCGAGCTCGATAGCTGCAGTCGCTTAACTGCGGCCAGTATCCAGTATTCGGGAGATAGTAGGTTCGAACCCCACTGTTGGCTGCCCTGAAAATGGTTTTCCGTGGTTTCCCATTTTCACGCCAGGCAAATGCTGGGGCTGTACCTTAATTAAGGCCACGGCCGCTTCCTTCCCACTCCTAGCCCTTTCCTGTCCCATCGTCGCCATAAGACCTATCTGCGTCGGTGCGACGTAAAGCGATTAGCAAAGAAAAAAATATTAATGCCTTGTTCAGAGGCAAAGTTAGGACCCAAGGCCCTCCTTTACACTTAACCACATTCTGATTACAAACTAAAATAGGCCTAATTAAAATAGTTAATATTAATAGAATTAAAATGAATTAAATTATAAACTAAGTTAATTAGTTATTAAAGAGTAACATAATTCTGGAACTAAAGACCGGATCCGAATGGTTAAGGTAGCGTTTGATTGTAAGTGTGAGATGTGAGAGGAAATATGACACTCGGGGAGTTCCAGTTAAATTCGTGGGACGGAAGATTTTAAGGTACATGATTTTGTTTGCCATCAAGAACTCGGAAAGAACAAGACATATGAAGGTGTTTAAGATTTCTAGTGATAGAGCATTTTAGGTATTATATTAGAATAAGAAATGTTCCGATTCCAAAGAGAATAACACGACAGGGGAGGGGGTAAATTTGAAGTTGGAATTATTTTTTTAAAAACGCCAAATATCAATGCCAACCCGTTGTGTGGACTTCTATGAGAAAGCTCTCTCCATGCTTGAGATTATGATCCCCTGTGGGTGTGGGTGGTAGAATAACATCCACGGTATGCTCTGCCTGGCCGGCCCCGTGGTGTAGGGGTAGAATGCCTGCCTCTTACCCGGAGGCCCCGGGTTCGATTCCCGGCCAGGTCAGGGATTTTTACCTGGACCTGAGGGCTGGTTCGAGGTCCACTCAGCCTACGTGATTAGAATTGAGGAGCTATCTGATGGTGAGATAGCGGCCCCGGTCTAGAAAGCCAAGAATAACGGCCGAGAGGATTCGTTGTGCTGACCACACGACACCTCGTAATCTGCAGGCCTTCGGGCTGAGCAGCGGTCGCTTGGCAGGCCAAGGCCCTTCAAGGGCTGTAGTGCCATGGGGGGGGGGTATGCTCTGCCTGTCGTAAGAGACGATTGAAAGGGACCCCAGGGGCTCTCAACTTGGGAGCGTGGGTTGGTGACCACGGGGTCCTTAGCTGAATCCTAGCATTGCTTCCACTTACTTGTGCCAGGCTCCTCACTTTCATCTATCCTATCCAAGCACCCTTGGTCAACTCTTGTTCGTTTTTGACGCGACGCTATTAGAGCTGGGGAGTCTTTCATTTTCACGCCCTTTGTCGCCCTTGCTTTTCTTTGACCGATACCTTTTTTTAAGTGCCGAATCGCTTCCATTTTTTTCTCTAAGATTAGTGCTATATAGCGGCTAAAGTATCATGGGCACCACGCGGGCTGTTGGAGAGGAAATAACACGATTTAGACAGAACGAGTGATTCTCTGCCTAGTTGTACTTCCTCTTAAAACAATAATCACCACCACCACCTCCGAGATTATGGAACCACAACGCTCGCCCTACGTTAGCGATAAAGTTATGCGAAGATTACAAATGTAAACATTTTTTTATTTGCTTAACACGGACTTCATAACGTAAATCATTCCAGTCGACGATATGTGGGTCATTGTATTTAAAACCTTACACCCTAATGACGGCACTATTGGGAAGACGAGCGTTTAGAACAAAAGTTACATGGTGTGTGAACTTTTGAAAGTTACCAAATATTTTGACGCCGTACAGCGTTTGGTGACGTTGGAAAGAGAAATTTGAACAGAACCGAACTCTTCTCAGATTTCCTCACAAATTATAGCCGGACAGAAAAAGGAACAATTATTCCTGAGAGGGTAATATGTCAGATATAATAATAATAATAATAATAATAATAATAATAATAATAATAATAATAATAATAATAATAATAATAATAATAATAATAATAATAATAATAATTGTACCGGGAGGTACACCTCTACGCCGAACGTTTAAATCTTGCGCCAATTAAAACTCCCCTACAGGAGAAACTCTGAACTTAAAACTAGACTTCTTTAAACTTTTGCTCACAAGATGTCACTACCATAATTTTGTGATAATGAAGTTGCCAGTGCTGTGTGAATTTCAACTTGTTTCATTCAGTTGTGGGTTGGCAATATTTATCTTTCTTTCCGCCAGTTTTGAATTTAGCCATTCCAGAATTTCTGTAATTAATTTCTAACCATTCACGGGCTTCTTCTTCAATTTTATGTGTAACCTTTCATCTACCAATAAAAGAGAGAGGGTGTGGCTTAATTATTCATGAAAGGTCTCGAACTTTCCCCGAAGGTTTATAAACTGTTGATTTTCTCGTCTCTCGGCCACTTGTTCAACATCTAACTAAGTGTGCGGACGTGTAGCAGGAGGGGGGTGGTGCCTCTTTCATCAGCCAGCAGCTCTTCAGTAAGGTAATGGCCGTGTAACATCTTATTTCTTGCTATCTCAGCAGTTTAACCCGCGGGAGAGGTCCGAAACTTTAATATGCAACTTACTTTTCTAAACATGTAATTTTCTGCCGGCTTATGTAAAGACTTCATAAAATCTGCAACTGTAATTCAGGTATAGAGAGTGATTTACCCTCTCGAACTCCCGTTCATATTGGTTTGAGGTGACTGCGTTTTGGTAACTGGTTTTCTTGCTTTCTGTAATGTCTTAAATTATTCTTATACGAGTCACTTCCATAGTTTGGGAATAGCCCCTGTTTCATCGGCCTAGTGCCTTGTAGGTTTTAAAATGAGTATTTAGGAGTGCAAGTACACGCCTCCATTCATTTTTGAATTTCGGGCCATTTACTTAACTTGTATTCATACATTAATGTGTATGATGAATGAAAGTTAGTTAAATGAGGAATATAAAGCTGTGATAGAACACAGAAACACGTGTGATCGTATAGCTGTGAGAGAGAGAGGTGACCAATGAGGGTGACCATTTGGATTCGGAATACAGTTTCAATTTCAATGAAGTTTAAAAATGTCAAGAAGTGAAAATTTAATCGTTGATGCTGTTATCTTATTTTTTCCCCCAGGGTTAGTGGGGGAGGAATGTCAATCACGTTCTCAGGTACAAGATATGAGACATCTGCACGCACAAGTACGTCTGATAGTTGGCCGTGCGTGTAGAGGCGCGCGGCTGTGAGCTTGCATCCGGGAGATAGTAGGTTCGAATCCCACTATCGGTAGCCCTGAAAATGGTTTTCCGTGGTTTCCTATTTTCACACCAGGCAAATGCTGGGCCTGTACCTTAATTAAGGCCACGGCCGCTTCCTTCCAACTTCTAGGCTTTTCCTATCCCATCTTCGCCATAAGACCTATCTGTGTCGGTGCGACGTAAAGCCTCTAGCAAAAAAAAAAGTACGTCTGATCGTGAGACAACTGCCGACTTCTGCTATAAAGGCAATGAAATGTGGCAACACACAATGAAATGAAATGTCGTATGGCTTTTAGTGCCGGGATATCCCAGGACGGGTTCGGCTCGCCGGGTGCAGGTCTTTCTACTCGACTCCCGTAGGCGACCTGCGCGTCGTGATGAGGATGAAATGATGATGAAGACAACACATACACCCATCCCCCGTGCCATTGGAATTAACCAGTTAAGGTTAAAATCCCTGTCCCAGCCGGGAATCAAGCCCGGGACCCTCTGAACCAAAGGCCAGTACGCTGACCGTTCAGCCAACGAGTCGGACAACACACAATAAAAATCCTATATATACATTAATGTGCATTACTACACAGAAAGAATTTATAAATTTCACTAACGTTTCTTCGACTGTAATGATGATTGATTCAGCATGCTATTTGTTATTACATCAAGATGGCCATGGCCTAGGTCAGTACCAGCTTTGTTTCTTTGGAGGATATTCCCTTCTACTTCTCGGCCTTGTAGATAGCGAAAACAACACTTTATTAGTATTCACAATCATTATCGTGTTAAGGTTTTGGAAATGTGGTTCCTGTAACCATACGAGTATCTGGGCAGATCAACGCCGTCTGTTAGTATTTAAACAGAATCTCTTATAAACAGCGAAAGCAACACCTGATGCCATTCACAATCTTATCGTGATACGGTTATGGAAATGTGGTTCCAGTAACCATAAGAGTATCTCGCCAGATTGACGCAGTCTATGAGTTTTAGAATATTTTTGGTATGTTGTAGTATAATATTTATATTTAACCTTTGTTTTCGACAGAATGAAGAGCTTTTGAATTACTTTTAACTGAGTCGACAGTGGATAGTATGGCTCCCTTTAAAAACAAAACAAAAAATATTATGGTAATGTGGTTCCAGTGACCATAAGTATCTCCACAGTTTGACGCTAGTTAGATACCGGTCTCATATAAATATCGAAAGCGTTTTGGTGCTATTCACAATCATTATGCTGATAAGAATGTGGAAATGTGGATACAGTAACAATAAGTATCCTGCAGATTATAAAATGTTTAAACAGAATCCTTCCTTGTCCTTACCTACACTCTCGCGCGTGGCTACTTTGAATGCCAGCCTTGAATGTCAGAACCCACAAGTTGACTTGCCATGGTTACAGTCGGTCATTTCTTTATCCTATTCCAGCAGCGAGGGTAGTGTGGTGCCAATATCTCAAAAACGGTCATTTTAGAGCCTTAAAACTTGGTTTTCGGTGTCCGAGTTTTGTTTTTCGCGCCGCCCTTGTACGACAAATTCGATATTTCACCTATAGGCTATTAGATGTGCCAAATGGCCTACATCTACGTATTGGAGAGAGCTATGCAATTAATTTTAGACAGTATTACCCGCAGTGTCCTAAAGTGTAAATATACGAAATTTGGTTTAGATTGGTGAAACGTTATAGATTTGTATAAGGAGAAAACAGACAGACAGAAAGACACACAGACAGGGCGACCGACCTTTTGCTTTATATAAGTGTGTGAGATGTGCAGCGCCCTGAGAACAAACATGTATTATACAGGATGACGTCTTAAGCGTGCACCTATTATCGGGGTTTCATTGTATTTGTTCCGCACGCATATTTGAATATTAATGCACAGTTAAACTGTCCACAAGTCTCACCTATAGTCGAGCCAACGGCCGTGCGGCCCTCACAGATTGTGAAGTAAGGAAATGAGGGAGGATAGCACAGTACTGCCAACCTAAGGCGATTTGAAACTATAGATATAACCTTGAAAAAACTATTATGGATTACATTGTGCCGTGTGATTTTAATATTAAATCACTGAAACCAACACCATTCTTCGATTTGATGTTATTGTTTTAATAAAATTAACAGAGGACCCGTACTGCTCCGCTATAAATAGGTCAGGTAACTCGTCTTGACCTGCATGTCGTAGTCACATTGTTTTGCCTGTCCTTTTCAATGGTTTTATGAATATTTAATAAGAAACTCGTTATGGTATGCCGCAGCTCGTAGTCAGAATTTATTCATTCTGATGGCATCATGTCGGGTGTTTGGTAAAACTCTATCCATATATTCGCTTTTTTATCCTGCAGTTCTTGATGTAAAGCTTGGTATTGTATCACAGAAGGCAATGGCACTTTTAATCGAAGTTTTTATATATAGAACGGTTGTCTTTTGAACTCAAAGTTTAGTCTCGAAGGAGCGGTTTTTGCCAGGCAGAGAACATTTTTTTAAAGATACATGGCCTTCACCCTTTCTAGTTGTTGTATGCAAGGAACTTGGTATACAGTAACACAACATAAAGTTTATTGCTTCAATAGTTTTATACAGTATTTACAAGAAATATAATGAAACTTGTCTTGAAGCTTGATTGATTGCACGCAGTTAATGCTGTTATTAAATGATAGACTGAAAGTCTGTGGCACAAATATATATTTACAAAGAGAGAGAGTCCTATATACACATTCAAACCTATCTTGAGAAGATAGTCTATTCCACTCGGAAATGTCCTTGGATAGTCGAAAACTATCTGCTGTGGGATAACAAGTGTAACTTGTAGAGAGAGTCGCGTTAGTATAATGCTAGTATTGGACTTAGACTTGCAAGGAACTTGCATCAATATCTTAATTCGCAGAATGCTAAGATAGTCGTCGGAGCACTGGTGAGGACTTGGGAGTGAAGCAGAATGCTCGACTCGGGGCTCGACGTGGCTACGGGAATCAGGGAAGATGAGGCAATGTCCGGAGGTGAGACCTCACGACCAGCAATCAGTCCACCTGTTCAAGACACATTTTTAAGAGGAATGCCTCCGTGTTTGACTTGCGGTGTAGTCTGGTCGTTGGACACTGGGGGTAGTCCTCCGTAAGGCGAGGAACGTCGCTCCTTATATAGCGCTGGCTGACGTCACAGACGAGCATGCCAGGCGCAGTGCAGTCATCTCGTAGGCTCTGGAAACATCGGTGATGCGGCGGGTTGCGGAGCTTGTAGGCGCGGAGCTGAGCGCGGAGGACACACACAACACTAGTGTACCTAGGTTATCCTTCGATAGTGTTCCGAGATAAATAACTAAGGCGTATGTCATGATGGTGTCTGTTTGTACGTAGACATTTTTCTCTCAGCAGCATGTAAGTTATGATGAACGCTCTGCCATCTCTTGAATATATTTCGAAGCTGGGAAGGGTAAGAGAATCAAAGAATATCTAGCAGGGATTAGTATTCTTCCGTGATCTGAGGAAGTGTATATTCTCTGGCTTGACAGGTAGTAATCAAACATGGCTGCATGCAATGACATTACTAAGGATGAAAAAACACATGAATCAGAATATTAATGAAAGTGTTGGTCGCTTAGCAACCTGCTAAGTATAGAATGTATTATGGGTTAGACTAAGCCTTCGCCTGTAATTATTGGAGTGATCATTTAATGACTTGATTTTATGATTACTCAGAGTTGGCTGAACTTAAGAGACCTATCAATGTCTCATTATTCACCAACAGATAATTCCGGAGAGAATAAAACAAAAATGAAGCAAATCGGTCCAGTATAACGGACGTACGGATTTGCCAAAGCTGTTTAGTAAACTCTTTCAATATATAGACTTTACCGCAAAAACCCAAGAGTTCTGCTAGTAGGCTATACATATAAAAGCAAGTCGGTCTGGAGCGATCTGTATATAAAGGTATAAAAATGAAAATAGACGTGAATTAATGGGGCACTTCCAGAAATCTCTGGAATTTGAGACTTGGTACCGGAGAAGCTGATGACCCCAGGATCCCTAGACAATTCGAAAATTCTCAAAATTCCCTGAAGGGGGCAAGCTGGAGGCTTCAAATTTTGGGCTCAACATAAGAACGCAGTTGTATAATTTATCCAAAGTGATAACCTATAGGTTTCGTGGGATTAAAAAGTCGTGAATTTCCTCTTTTTTTTATCCCCCTTCCCCCCCAAATCAAGATAGCGGCACGATCTGCCAGACGAATTAAAAAATATAAATTTCGCAGAAAAATTCCAAGAAGTTCACGTTTTTCACTTTTAACCCCCCATATATCGAAATATCGAGGCAATTTTAATGACTGTGCAGACGTTCCTTTTGAGCTATTTGTTGGCTAAACGGTAAGTCATATCACAAAATGGATGGAAAAATCTCGGGTCAATTTGGAGTGATCTATAACTTTAGTCCTATGCCATTTTGTTGTATCTCTCTCCCTTATACGTTAGATTTGGCTGTATTTCTGGATTGTTCGTTAAGTTGGTGATTTTTTACATGAATATTTCATTGTTTGACACGCTTATATAAATAATAGAGTCACCAAGTTTGGTGCGCAAATTCCTACAATTGAAGGTCATATGTGGACCAAATTTAATGATTCTAGCATATACATAAGTATGCAAAACATAATGTAAAGCGTTAAAAAACACCCAAATTTCACCCCATTCAAATTTGGGAGATACGAGAACATGTTTTAGGACCAAACATTTAGAAAGATAAAAGGGGCGTCGAATGCGTCAAACCGTTTGTAATGTACCGTTTAGGAGTAGTGAATCTCGAAGCGGAATGTCTGCACTTTAATAAAATCTCAATTACCGCTTGTAAAGTAATTTATGTAGAAATCCGTATACGATGTTGAAAACCGTAGCGAAGCACGGGCACATTTACTAGTGGTAGAATCATTATCACGGTTTGTAATGCCTGGCGTCACTGGTGCACCAGATTTAAGATTTAACAGGAGGCACCAATCACCGCTCAAGTCACTATGGGTCCGGTCTACTGCTGGTGCGGTGATGCCAATTATTATTTGAAAAGAAAAACGTGGCCACATTTTTTCTCCAAGTTGCATGAAGTGGATGTGTCCAGAGTGTGTGTAAGCCATTTTTTATTGTGTCATGGCCAGTGATAATCAGAAACGATTTAAAATATCAGTTGTCATAAGAACAAATACAGTGAATTCGTATATCGGCTACGTGAATATTGTGAGAAAGAGTGTGATAACGATGGGCCACTTCTTTCTGTTATTATTGTGGTGGATCGAGTTTGTGACACTTTAAAAGTAGGTAGAAAAACTGTGAACATCGTGAAAAAAAAGTGTCCAGTGCATCTTAATACACCTTTTGAAGAGCTGCGTACTCGACTGGAATGTCTGATATTATATTTACGCTATTCTAGAAGTGTGGTTAATTTTGATTGGAACGTTTTATTGTTATGGTTACACTGTATTTGGCTTTCCATATGAAAATGAAAACCTACAGCCTTTTTTTCCAGTCTTTGACCGGGTCAGGGATGTAATGAATGAACCAGATATAGGTTATTATTACAAAGGGGTCGCCACTCCCAAGGTGATATTAATGACTGATAAATGCTATGAAATGGTAATGGAGAGTGTTGCTGGAATGAAAGATGACAGGGAAAACCGGTGTACCCGGAGAAAAACCTGTCCCGCCTCCGCTTTGTTTGGCTTTCCATATATTAGAGGTAATTTTCGCTGCTTTCCATTTTCATTTCCATCGCATTTACACAGAATATGATCTACGTATGCGTGAAATATTTTACGAGTTCGCGTTTATTTATGTTGCAGTTTCAAAATTGGCAGCACTGTCTGAGAAACGACAGGGCCGGAGAGCTGGCAACCCGATTGTAGCTAGTACTGCTGAAGTACTTACCTTTAGGTGAAACTTGTTTCAGTTCATCCCCGGTCTGGAAAGCCAAGAACCGGGCGAGTTGGCCGTGCGCGTAGAGGCGCGCGGCTGTGAGCTTGCATCCGGGAGATAGTAGGTTCGAATCCCACTATCGGCAGCCCAGAAGATGGTTTTCCGTGGTTTCCCATTTTCACACCAGGCAAATGCTGGGGCTGTACCTTAATTAAGGCCACGGCCGCTTCCGCCATAAGACCTATCTGTGTTGGTGCGACGTAAAGCCGCTAGCAAAAAAAAAAAAAAAAAAAAAAAGCCAAGAATAACGGTCGAGAGGATTCGCCGTGCTCACCACACGACACCTCGTAATCTGCAGGCCTTCGGGCTGAGCAGCGGTCGCTTGGTAGGCCAAGGCCCTTCAGAGCTGTAGTGCAGTGGGGTTAGTTTTTTGTTTCAGTTCATCGTAATATCACATTACGTTATCCTTGCAATCCGGAAAATCTAGGCTATTGAAAGATTAATGAACTGATGTCATATACGTTGAATGAGTTATTTAAATGCAAGGTATAATGTCAGTACTTGTCATGTTAGACTGAGTCTGGCTCCATGGCTAAATGGTTAGCGTGCTGGCCTTTGGTCACAGGGTTCCCGGGTTCGATTATTGGCAGGGTCAGGAATTTTGACCATAATTGGTTAAGTCCCCTGGGACTGGGTGTATGTGTCGTCTTCATCATGATTTCATCCTCATCACGACGCGCAGGTCGCCTACGGGAGTTAAATCAAAAGACCTGCACCAGGCCTCTTTGGAGGCTACACACCATTATTATTGTTTTAGAGTGAAAAACTGTTGAGATATAGACGATGTTAAATAAGTCTAAGCTAGCGTGTAAGTTAATCACCAATATCAGGTTATTGTTCTATTTACAGTGTTTAGTCTATTGCCTACTTTGAATAAGCTCTTTTTGGCTCAATGTTCCGCCTTACAAACGTTGTAATACGATCGCTGGAGCGTTATTCATAATCACATTTGCACCTATACAAGGTAAACTCGGTTATGAATAAATTGGAAGCTTTCCGCAGAGGGAGTTTCTGAAAGCACTTTGGACGTCTTGACTCTCCTTTATGGTCTCGCGAAGCTCCTATTCTCCTTCCAGAATAATACAGCTCTGCCCATAAGAAGTGAAGCTACTTGGTGTTTGGCTTTTTCCCTTTCCTAATTCCGCCACTCGTTTTGATTTCAGTCGTCTGTACATTAATCTGAGTACACAGGATTTAGGGTATGGCTTTTCTTGAACTGCTCGTTATTTAATACGAAAATGTTCATATCGTCAGGACTCATATCCAAACTCCACACACTTGGAATGAGTCCATCATCATAATCCTCCTCCTCTTCATCATCATCATGAGGAAGGGCATTAAATAGCTCACGACTATAACACTTTTCTTCTGAATGTATCAGTGTTGGCGATTATAGGTTCTTAGATGGCTAATGAGACAAATTCTGTATGGAATCATAAGCTCTGCTGCAATGATAACACATCGATATCGAAGCTCCTTTTTGAAGAAACGGGAGATTAGCTTTTTTCTGATTTTCATGTTCTGTTTGATAATTCTTTCGACTACTCAACATGTTGTGCTCTTCCACCACGTCGACCGATCAAGCGCTTCGTTCTCCCAGTTCCTGAAGTCACCTTGACCCTTCTTCATATTGGTCATTATGACGTGTTTGTAGAGTACCTATAGTTTTTGCGGACCTTCCTGATTGCGAGTTCATAATCCAATTTCTCTTCTGCGGCTCATGAAAGAGGAAATTTCAGGTCAGGACTTCAATGGTGGATTATTAACCATGGAAAAGTGGAGAAGGAGGGATTGCCGGCCGAGTATACCCACTAATGTTCTGTCAAGTGCATTTACAGTAATTCATTGCATACCTAAACTTTGCCTTGTAGAGTGAAACTTCCTGTACGCAGACAAATATTCAACGTCAATGAATGACCGTTCTAGAAGAGGCGATCAGTTTTCCGTTTATATTCAGGTTCCAGAACGGGGTCATAAATTTAATTCCTTTGCTTTGCGCTTCACTTATTTTTTAAATAGAATAACACGTGAAGAAGTAGTTCGCCGCTCTTTTGCTTACTTCCAGCAGCAGCCCGCGTAATATGTCCAGTACCATTATCAGCAATCACTGACAGTATGCCAAACGTTTGTTTTTATTTCTACACAACAGTTTTACGATACGACTTCATGCTCAGTTGTTTCGATGTATGTTGACATGTCCGTCTGCTATCAGTGGCCTATTATGCTAACTTTCTCTTTGATTTTGGGGCACTCCATTGAACGTGCGTACGAACGAATTCAAGAACAGCTGACCTACACTTCTTACAATCTCTGCTCTTCTTTACATTTCGCACGGAACCCATTGCGGGTCGCTTTCTGTTTATCAACATCTGCATGCTTTAATTGCGTGGCTGCCTATGGTCAGATAACTGATCAGTAAAATGTTTTACACGTTATATATTTCAGTTTCTTTGATATATCATCGTTTCATAGGAAAGTATATTGTGGTGTCTTATTTGTAGATCATTTGGATAATACCAAAAATTATGTGTTTAGGTAGAGCCTCCGTGGCTTAGGCGGCAGCGTGCGGTTTCTCACCACTGGGTTCCGTGGTTCAAATCCCAGTCACTCCATGTGAGATTTGTGCTGAACAAAGCGGAGGCGGGACAGGTTTTTCTTCGGACACACCGGTTTCCCTGTCATCCTTCATTCCAGCGACACTCTTCAATTTCATTTCTTTCCATCTGTCAGTCATTAGTCATTGCCCCAGAGGAGTGCGGCAGGTTTCGGTAGTCGGGACAATTCCTATTCTCGCCGCTAGATGGAGCTTCATTCATCCCATTCCTAACACTGCCGAATAACTGGAAACAGGCTGCGTATTTTCATTTCATGTGTTTAGGTATGTCGAATCATCAACCCTAAGACTGGTTGTATACTCAACAGCAGCACCATCAGCTGGCACAGGTTTCTTAGACATCAATGAAATTGTGTAGTAGGGAAACGAGGAGGTTTTCTCTTGCTTTCTTCACAGAGTCAGAAGGTGCTGTTACATATCAGTCAGCGTATACACCCGAAAAGCACATAGGAGTTGACCCTATGTGCATACCATAGCATTACCTACCTACCTGCGAGACTACCTCGGATCGAGTAGGGGATTTCAGTCGCCTTTACAAAGAATACTGCAATTTATTCGGAACGTCGGCTAACTGTACAAAATGTACAGAAAACAACAACAGGGTTCAACCCGGAAGAAGAAGTAAATAACACAACAGACCGCGCAAGCTTCATATCTAAGGAAACCTAAATGCAGAAATATCAGAGAATTCGTCACAGGCTCTGGCTGCGTAAGAAATTACGTTTGTAGAATCACTCATATCTCGGTAACATTCATCTTGGCAAAGCCGAGGAAGAGTTTGGACGGACCTTTCAAAGCATCAAGCATGCTCTAATCCACACCAGAAAATACAGTGCACTGTAAACGCTATATATCACTAGAGTCGTATCTGGACTTTATAGTTAAATATGTGGTTCGGATGTTTAAGACCTAAAAATGTCCAAATATTCAGCCAAAATGTCCTCAAAGATAGCTAAATACGCCCCAGAAATTGGAAAACATGGCCAAACATACATACTTTCAACGAATGACTCTTGCCGCTAGTTCTTTTTCAATACAATACAATACAATACAATACAATAAGTTATAACGTAATCTTATTCCACTTCTTCAATTAATTTCCCTAGTATACTTTCAACTTGTCCGCCTCTGTGGTGTAGTGGTTAGTGTGATTAGCTGCTACCCCCAGAGGAGCGGGTTCGATTCACGGCTCAGCCACGAAATTTGAAAAGTGGTAAAAGGGCTGGAACGTGGTAAACTCAGCCTCGGGAGGTCAACTGAGTAGTGGCGAGTTCGATTCCCACCTCAACCATCCTGGAAGTGGTTTTCGTGGTTTCCCACTTCTCCCCCAGGCAAATGCCGGAATTGTACCTAACCTAAGACCACGGCCGCTTCCTTACCTCTTCCTTGTCTATCCCTTCCAATCTTCCCATCCGCCCACAAGGCTCCTGTTCAGCATAGCAGGTGAGGCCGCCTGGGCGAGATACTGGCCATCCTCCCCAGTTGTATCCCTCGACCCAGAGTCTGAAGTTCCAGGACATTGCCCTTGAGGCGGTAGAGGTGCGATCCCTCGCTGAGTCCGACCCTGCAGGGTAAACAGATTAAGAGGAAGAAGTACTTTCAACTTAATTACACCAATCTTAATCATAAATTCATGAAAAGTCGTTAAACTGCGGTCTGTACCGACTGTAATTTTAATTAAGCAGTCTTATACAGGTGCCTCCGTCACTCAGGTGGCAGCGCTCCGGCCTTTCACCGCTGGGTTCCGTGGTTCAAATCCCGGTCACTCCATGTGATATTATTGCTGGACAAAGCGAAGGCGGGACAGGATTCTGTCCGGGTACTCCGGTTTTCCCCATCATCTTCCATTCCAATGTCATTTCATTTCAACTGTCAATCATTAATCATTGCTCCAGAGGAGTGCGACAGGCTTCGACAGCCAGCACAGTTCCTATCATCGTCGCTAGATGGGGTTTCATTCATTTCGTTCCCGACCCGGTCGCTCGACTGGAAACAGGCTGTAGATTTTTTCATTTCAGTCTTACAGAATGGTGATGGAGACCACATCACTGCTCGTAAAAACCAATGAAAATCGTATTAGTTATCGGAATGATCCACCAGTCACTATGGGTACAAAATAATACAAACTATTTTATTGGCTTTCCGTCCCACTAACTAGTTTTACGAATTTTGGAGACGCCGAGGGACTGGAATTTAGTCCCGCAGGAGTTATACCTGCACGAGGCTGACGTATTTGAACACCTTCAAATACCACCGGACTGAGCTAGGATTTAATTGAGGTAAAATTAGGAAAATATACATTGCTATCGTTCCCCATTCAGCCGAGCGTTTTTGTATCTAACAGTCACCATGCTGCTGGACATTAAAACGCTTTATAGGACTTGCTTTAAGTTCACTAATTTTGTAGAATAAGACTCTTTTCCTTCGGTAGAGGTATTCCTCTCCGAATTCTTTAACGTGATTTCTTCAGTTAACACTTTCACTGCACTTTCTTTAGATATTCTTACGTCAGCTCTTTCATTATTCATATAACTTGTCTCTATTCCTGTTGAAAGTTTTAGGAAATGTAAGGAGACCTAAGTAATTTAGACGCTACTTGAAGTGGCCACGAACCACAGTGCTAAAACAGTCTCTTATGAAGGGTGACATTCCAGTGGACGTAAACATCCGCATTGCAAGTCTTGCTCTAAAGTGAGTTATTCTAAAAATAGTGATGAAAACTCTGAACAGATACAATAAAAGTCAACTGTTCAGCTTTGAGGCCTGACCTTCAAGTTTCGTCAAAATTCCACAATCACATTTACATAAGCAAGATCGGACGTCACATTCGAAGTACGGTACACTTTTTCCTTGTGAAACGTAAACGAAATATGACCTCATACAACTGAAAAGTCCGTAATATAATGAAAATAAAAAAGCGATAAAATATGAATTTATATGCCTTATAAAATAAGGCTAAATATGCTCATAAACGTCCAATTCGTGCTTATTAGAACAAATAGCCAGACACGAAGACGGAAAAGAACTCCAATCTTGGCAACCCAGAAGTTCTCAGAAATTGATCATTTGTACCATAATAAAGGCCACCATCACCTTCACAATTTTAGTCCTTTATTATTCTTGCATTGGTGGAAACCTCTGATATCTTAGTGCGACGTTAAACAAGTGGCAAAAATAAGTAATCTAAATAACAAGAACAGCGTCTTCAATACCTTATTTTTCAACAAAAAGAAATTCAGGATAAACTGGTGAACTAGTGGAGTATATAAACGAAAACGCAGTCTTGATCGGAAGAACAAATTCCTGTCACTTGTAACTCACCCTCCTCCGATCTTCTTGTAGAGATATCACTAGAGGTTGCACTATCTGATCGCTCCCCAAGCTGCTGGGAAGAAAATGGGATGGAATCTCTAGTCATGTCCTGTCCTTCTCACTCAATGTGCATTCGTGCTTCCGAAAAGGACGGAATTACGTGACCCCGCAAGTCGTTTGCACCTTCAAGCGATCAACTGGACTCGACTCGACGCAAAAAAGAAAAAAATGTGTGCCGAGTTTCTTAAACATTCAGTCAATACGTTGGTTTTACTGAGAAGAATTCTTTTTCTTTTCAATTGGCTTTACGTCGCACCAACACAGACATGTCTTATGGCGATGATGGGATACAAAAGGGCTAGAAGTTGGAAGGAAGCGACCGTGGTATAGACCCAGAATTTGCTTGGTGAGAAAATGGGAAACCACGGAAAACCTTCTTCAGGGCTACCGACAAGGGGGTTCGAACCCACTATCTGCCGGATACAAGCTGATAGCCATGTGACCCAGACCATGCGGCCACTTTCTCGGTAATTAATTACAATTTTATTAATAACAATTACGTTGACATACAGTAAGATCCTCTACCTTATTGTTATTCATGTATCAATTTTATAGCATCTTGTCTTGTCGAGCTGCATGGCTTAGAAGGTAGCCTCCACGGTATGCACTAGCCACGCGTCTTGGTGGGTGTGCTATTTACCAACTGATGAGACCAATTTCGGACACTGGGGCGAAACGCTGGCAACCAGGAATGAGTTAGCTGGAAAAATTATTTTGGTATTAGAACGTAGAGCCAAGTTGGCGTGTTTTGATGTCGGTTTAGTCTGAGATGTTATTACCACTCTCTCTTGCCCACATGTATCTTGACACAGTTCTTGTCTTTGAAACATATTGATTCAGGCATTTTAAAAACTCTTTTTTTCTCAGTACTGACAATGTTATAGTTTCTCAAAACTCGCGCTTTGCGATCATTCGTTATACATTGCTGGAAACATAAAATAAATTTGGTCACGTCTTTAGATATTCCTGACTACATGGTTAAAATGCATAGTGGGAAGTGGATTGGACTATTACGGCAATAGCTTCTGCCGATTACATAAATCTGTCATGTAGATGTTTGGGAGGTTCAGTTGAAAGTTATGAGAGCCCAAGTTCAAAGTGTGCGCGAAGGCTGGTTTGCGTAGAGTGTAGTAAAGATTTAGGGGTGATCGTACAGACCAAGGTAAGCAACGGGTGAAGCATTTGTCGTCGAATGAAGCCACTTGTGTACTTACAGTGCTTCAAGAAGGCTATTCACAGAGGTACATTTCCAGAATACTAGGAGTTGTTCAGAATACAATTTGGTATATGTGGAAACCTTTCAAGGTGACTGGAAGTGTGTCCCTGATATGGACCGCCAATGGAAAGCAACCCCTGAGCAGGACCACTCTATGCACCTACATGCGCTTTGGAACCGCCAAGTTACAGCACGAGCACTATAATTGGACCTATAGCAGGCTTCTAAGGTGCGAGATTTTGGCCAAACAGTCAGAAACAGACTTCGGGAGGCCAATTTTAGATTCCGACGAGCCGCTCAAGTACCTACACAGGGTAGACGTCATTGTGACGTGAGATTGCGTTTTGCTGGAGGTCATCTGCAATGGCAGCGAAGGCACTGGCGTCCTGTGCTGTTCAGTCCGGAGAATACTAGGGGAACTATTTCATCGACAGCTGTACAATCTATCATTGCTTTTGGAGGTGAATCTGTTGTGGAATGGGCAGTCATAAGTTTTGACACGAAAAAGATCTCTGATCATTCGCAGTACATTATTAAATGCTAGATGATACATTGGCGATATGTTAGTGTCACATGTGATTCCTCACGTGAGGCAACTTGAACACACAGTATGCATGCAAGATAATGCTAGAGCACTTGATGTCAGCATCGTTCGGAGATTCCAGCAAGAGCCCTAAGTGCTACGAATGGAGTGGCCATCCAGAAGTCCCGACTTGAATCCGATCAAACAATTCTGGGACCAAAGCTAGTCGAAAGTCATTGTACTGCTCAACCTGTAGTATTGTAAGTCCTAGTGTTAAGCATTGGAAATATGACATTGTTTTGAGTGAAAGTTTATGTGATGATGCTGGATTTACAATAAAATGTTAAAGTAGTAGTATTTATTGTAATGTTTTCTTTCCATGAAATTGCTTGTTGTACACTTGTTGTTGTTTTCTTGTTAGATAATTATGTTTTAACTTGACTTCATTATCACACTACTATAAATGATCATTCTCAAAGGAATATTTCGCAGTTGCGATGTATTTGTTAATAATAATAATGACTAGAGCAACTCATCCAGGGGAGAAATACAGCACCCGAAATACTGCAAGCCCTTGAAGACGCCCTTCTTTTCAGGATTTTATTCAACAACCAGTCACATATCTGCTAGAATAATATATCTTTCTACTTACTTTGGTCGTTATCATTCTCCTTTGCCTGATAACTGTATATTATTACATTTAACGAGCATGAAAATAATCCTCCCATGATGATGATGATTATTATTATTATTAAGGTGGTATAAAAGAACGTGCGGTGCCTTTTCAGAAACCTGAGAAGGCGTTGTGTACCTATTATTCATTCTAGGGTCGTCAGTACTCCTTATTAAGGCATTTATTACCACGTAGTTATTTTGGTGTATGGCCAGGGACTAATTTGTTTATGACACGCTGTGCATTGATGTCATGTACTGAAAGTCCTAAGAACGCTTTTCATTTCATTTTCATTCTTAGTTATTGCAACTAAGGCTTGTTTTGCGTGCCTGTTTTCATTTCCAAATGTATGCGTATCATGTAGGTATAAGAAAGTGACCAAATTTCATTTTTGAGCAGTGTATGTCTTTCCTAAATTAGTGCATTTCATTTACACGTCTTTTCCGTACTCACCGTACTTTCATGTACTTTATTCCGTAATGGAATATTCCACCGCTGAAGCCAACTGACCTTCCTGTAGTTGAATTTTGAACTTTTATCTAATCCATCTTTTAAATATTCTTTCAGGATTTTGGGGTACGTGGGATACAACTATGATTCCTTTGAGATATTTTGCGTACTTCGTTCTTTTTTGAAAATATGTATCGTAATCCGTTGAGACATGCTAATATAGCATGTTCGTTAAAAGTGATGTTTCCCGTATTGCTAAGATCTTGTATCACCTTTAGCTTGTTTGACTTAACTATTTCCAAGGTTGTAGTACAGAGGGATGCACTCTCAGTTGTGAACGCGGAAGGTCATTCTTTCCGGCGAGTCTGTAACTCTATCTCTTTGACTCGAATGTTTGTTGTGTTTATGAGAAAGGAATATAAAATGGACTCCTCGCAGATCGGAGTGGCTTTTCTGAGCTATAGATGGGTATTTAATAGATTTAAACTCAACCTATTCTGCCATCCTTCTTTTTAATTTGACGGCTGATATTGCAGGTATGGTGATCCTTGTACTTATATTGTTCCTATGATTATCTTGTGGTGTATTTGTGCCTTTGTGGTGTTTTTGTGCCTTTAATCATAACTGATTGATATTCACCTTCGTGCTCTGCGGCGTGAAACGACCGCGTGTTTGTTGCTGTTATTGTGATGGTGAAATGTGGTAACTGGGTCTCTGATCAGTTCTATTTATGCGCACTGCATCCTAATGTATTTTGCCATCAAATGAATGTATGCCCTGTGTGTCGACGCGGATATCCATTCGTGTCGTACGGAGTGCGTAAGTTGGTGGACTTATGCGTGACCAATGGGTCCTATTTATCCTGCTGATGAAATATTTGCGTCGTGCACGTTACTCTGACATATGTGAGACCTTTGTTTGTGACCATGAGAGTCATACTACATGAGTTTGTGATCTACTTTTTAAAAAGAGCTACCGCTCCTATTGTTGCCCGATACCGGCAATGTCTGAATGTTTGGGTGTGTGTTCGTGAGTGTGGGGAGTAAAAAGATGACGTATCGCTCAGTTTAAATTTTTCCTTTTGATCTTGTTTCCGTACCTTATATTTGTGTTTGGGTACGGTGTTAATTATTTTGCCTTGGTCTCTGTCTTGACCGTTTGCTTGCCCACGAGGCCTCCATGTGTGTTTACTTAAATTCAGGTGATGTGCATGCCTGTGATTCTCTTTGAATTTGATTATTGTTCTTTGGACCAGTGATTTTTTCTCTCTCGGCCATCCCGATACCTGCATTATATTATTATATCTGCTCTGTGTTCCATCTCCGGGATGCTTGAGGATCTTATCTTTCTATAGCTATTGTTGTCGAGATGACGACGGAGTTTGATGGACGCGTATGAAAACAATGTAATTAATCTCGTGGAAAGAACGACCAAACAAATCCATGTGGATTGTTTTCTGATTAACTAATTATGTAGTGTAATTATAATTGAGACGGTGAACACGTTGTACTTTTAAATATTAATTTTGGTGTTTGAGAAATGCCGTGCTCACGCATTTATGTCACTACCTCGACTGAACCAAATGAACACAAGTATGTATCCTTTTTATTTTTTTCTATTGGTGGCTTCATTTCCTTTTCTTTGAAATCTTATTATATCAATAAACCCTCATTTAAATTTTATTTGAATTTTATTACTAGTAGTTAGTTTCATCCCTGTTGTGCATTGTTAATGAGGGACGTTTGCAGTTCAGGGCTGTGTCTTGGCCTTTCCTAGTCGCGTCCACGCCTCGAATCTCCTGATGTGCGTATTGTATTATGTCGTATATTATCGGTAATGGAGGGGTGTTGGTGCACCATATACAGTCACAGAGGTCCAACTGATTTTTGCTCATTTCTCATTTCTATTCTCAGAGCATCACCCATTTTCACTTTCTTTCAACCGCCAGTTTCACCTCTGCCATAATAATCTCTTTATACTTATTTTGGTGGTTAACATTCTCCTTTGCTGTTTGCTGTATGCTTTTGCATTGAATGAAATATGAGATTATTTTTATTACTCCGTATTTGGGCCTGTATATTTCTGTCCACAAAAATAGCTTCTTTCCACTGCTCGTCTACTATTTCGTGGATGAAGATCGTCCAGAATTTCTCATCTCATTTGTTCCTTTTTTGTTTCCAATCCTCTCCATAATTTCTTTCCTTTCTTCCGTTCCTTTCCTGTCGCTCTACCACGGGATTTCGTTTTGTCTTATCTACATGTCTTCTACAAAAATTTTCCTTCTGAACCATGTGTTCCTAAAACCAAATAGTTTTTCCGGAAAATTCAATTAGGAAGTAGGGCCTACTCATTTTTAAATTCTTACTGCATGTTCAGAAAATCCTTTTTTATCTTGTATATATTTATCTACTTCTGCGAATTGTAGAAGGTTTTCCTACTTGTATTCATGAACTGCAAAGTGTATTTCGAAATGTCATTACAAGATGTAAACCTTGCATATAAGCTTTATTTATTTATTTATTTATTTATTTATTTATTTATTTATTTATTTATTTATTTATTTATTACTGAGCGAGTGGTTGCGCGGTTTAGGTCACGTAGCTATCAGCTCGCATTCGGGAGATAGTGGGTTCGAATCCCACTGTCGGCAGCCCTCGAAATGGTTTTCCGTGGTGTCCCATCTAACAGCAGGCAAATGTTGTGACTGTACCTTAATTAAGGTTACGGTCGCTTCCTTTCCATTCCTAGCCCCTTCCTATCCCATCGATGCCATAAAACCTATCTGTGTCGGTACGACCGAAAGCAAATTGAAAAAAAATGCACAGTTTATGAGATATATAATCGAAGTGAATAACTTTTTAGTATCTTCAACTGAACAGTCAGTATAATGATTCCGTAAATTACATATTTTATGCCTTTCATGTATATCTGCATATCGTTCGTGATATTCATACCTACTCTGTTTCTAGCTTTCTGGAATTCGCTCTAGAAATGGCTGTATTAGTTCATGTGCATCTGCTTGATTTCACTAAGCCCATGGGTACAGTAGCGGCGATTGGGATTTAGAAGTGGTGGGCAAAAAATTGTACAGACAGCAAAAAGTGGACTCGGGGTGGGGGTGAGGGATGCACATCAAAACTGGGAAGAAAAAAAAGGCTACAAAATGCTAATTTTTTGAAGGTGAGCGAATTTCGGTAGAGAGGTAAAGGTTAAGAGTTTACCAATAGTGCGGTAATAATTTCTTTTTTGAAATTTTGATTCAGTACTATACAAGGAACACTAAGTACACATGTATTACTATTAAGTAGAAGTACGGCGTATTTATACAATTAAAAATATATTTGCTGTTTGACTACACACCCAGAAACTAATAGACTAAAGAGACTGCCAGGCTGACGAATGCGTGCGGCAAGCGGGTAAAACATACCACCAAGACAATACATATATGTATAATTACCCCTGCTATCCTTCCTCACAGCACATGCTAAGTCTCCACTACTGCTGTGTCGCTATACAAATCGGTTAGCCAGGACGAACGACTTTTTGTGCGTACCGGTATTTCTGTTAATAATTTTGTTAATAATTAAAGAAAAGAAAGGAACGAATTAGCTTATAAGATAACAGGGCTTGTACTACCTGCCTTTTTTAATAATTCCTAGTTTCAGCCGACTAAAATGGAATACATATGTAATGTGTTCTCCAAAGAGTGGGGGGTCGGCTGCCCCCCCCCCCCTCGACCCCTCCTCAATTGCATCGGTACGTCCTTTTCTTTCATGAATTCTGTCAGTTCTTTGGTGTAATTTCTGAGTGTCAACATTCTGACTGTTCCCAATTCAATAGTTTACAGCTTAAGGTTGCTACTCCTCGCTCATTTTTGCCGAGTTGCAAGTCGAGGATTGTGGCGACGTTTAGTAAATTCTCAGAGGCTTGCAGGCTGAACGCTGAAAGGCATAACAGTCTATAATGATAATGTATGTATGTATGTATGTACTACGTTCACAAACACCAATTTAATCTCCGTCTGTGGTTATATCTTGATGGATGCAGCATTTTTCCATCTGTCTTTAGCCCTAGCATTTCCGAGGGCACCATAATTCCAGTGACAAAATTTCTTTCACCAGAACTATGTGTTAAAGTTATCGAATATGCATACATTAATAGACTTCAAATTAGATCAACCTTCGTGGCAATAACACGTGTGTTCCAATACCAGTTTAATGTCATTACTAGCAGAGAACCACTTTTGGCTTCTGTAATTGAAGACCTCCCTGGAATAAGGATATAACCAACAAATCAGTAATTTTTCAAGAGAGAGCAAGGCTATTTTTTGAGTTTATTTCATGGCATACACTATTTGAACCAATTAAATATACAAGTGTACAAATTAGCTCATCTACTAAAATAATAAATCCTTGTTATATCTTCAGGTTTTAAAAGTAATGTATGAACTGGAAGTTATAGGCTACAATGAAAAAATAATCTGCAAGTCTTACATTTGTGCACAACGGACGATATATCGTGTACACGCACTCTGAATATAATTATATTTTTTTACAAGTTGCTTTACGTCGCACCGACACAGATCGGTCTTACGGCGACGAGAGCAGAAATGATAGCAAACAATATTACTGTAATAAAACATAACAACAATAAAAATGTCAAGGAAATATTTCAAAATATAGATGTGATTTCGCCTATGGCCATTATTTAAATGACCTATTTCACCTGGTGATAAAAAATGAATGAAATGGTGTATGGCTTTTAGTGCCGGGAGTGTCCGAGGACATGTTCGGCTCGTCACGTGCTGGTCTTTTGATTTGACTCCCGTGAGCAACCTGCGCGTCGTTGTGCCAAATAAATTAACCAATGATGGTTAAAATTCCCGACCTTGGGAATCGAGCCCGGGACCCCTGTGACCAAAGGCCTGCACGCTAACTATTTAGCTAAGGAGCTATCGTGTACATGCACTTTGAATAGACAAGTTTTTTTACAGGTTGCTTTACGTCGCACCGACACAGATCGGTCTTACGGTGACGACTGTCCACCATCTTGACAGATGTTCCATTCTTACACCACGGAGAAAAATGTTCTGCTGGCTGTAAACCAGCTTGAAGTTCAAATTTAAAACATAAGATGACACCACAGCGTAGAGGCTCTAGATTTCATTAATGGCTGTTGTGATCGTATGACTAATGCTGATGTGTGAATAGTGCTGGGTAATGACATTCTGCAGTAGCATTACGGCCTAGTGATGACAGCGATGGCAAACTACCTCACTCATCAGAGCACTTAGTGCACCTCAGTTTGCCGCCACCATGTGCTTGTAAGGATTCTTTAAGACCAAATCACCTTTGTTTATATTAGAAAATTCAGCCAGCTTCTGTGCTGATACGCTGACGGACTCTCTCTGTCCTATCCATGTACCCTTCACAGGCTATGCTGACATGTCATGTGGGGTTGATGAGTTTTCACCATGATGTTCTATCCTGCGCTAGATGCGTCGTTTCTTGTGGAGACCTCCCAACCAACTCCTTCATCTGGTCAATCCACCTTGCTGGAGCTCTTTCTTGCGTCCTTTTTCCTTGCATTTTGCACTCTACGATCAGCTTTTTCATATCTCCAGTCCTCCTTGATATGTGGCCAAAATATCTCAAATAGGCCTGCCTAATCTTCTTCACAATCCTGTGCTTGATCTTGAGCTTTTCTGGGAAAGAAGCGTTCGTCCGGTGCTTCGTCCACATACTCTTAGAACTCGGTGATATACCCACATTTCCATCGTTGCTTCAATCTTCCTCCTGTCGGCTTTATTCATTATCCAGATTGTCCGGCTCCATGACTAAATGGTTAGCGTGCTGGTCTTGGCCTCAAGAGTCCCGGGTTCAATTCCCGGCAGGGTCGGGAATTTTAACCATCATTGGTTAAATTCGCTGGCACGAGGGCTGGGTATATGTGTCGTCCTCATCATAATTTCATCCTCATCACGACGCGGAGGTCGCCTACGGGCGTCAAATATAAAGACCTGCACTTGGCGAGCCGAACATGTCCTCGGACACGGCTCTAAACACCATACGCCATTTCATTTCATTGTTCAGGTTCAGCTACGTACGTGGATATATAAGTAATATTTGCAAATCTTTAACAATATGTACTATAAGAATGATAGCTGCGAGTACCTTGGAGACGCCCTGTCAAAACGTTGCTTAGCAACGGATAGTGTGCTGTAGAGCACCAACTTCACAACATCGAGATGCGGATGCTTTGATCGAATATGGAGATTATGTGCTTGGACCGCGTCTACAAAGGCACAATCAGGAGGTGAATGGGTATCACACTAGTTTAGGAAAAGATGTAGGAAATACGTTTCCATTGGTAGAACAATGTCAACAATCTTGAGTTTGACACTGTCACCAATCATTTTGAAGTCCGACGGCTGTGGATGACCGAATTTGAATGATGAATTTGGTTCTAAATGCGTCATCATACACTCAGCTGATCTACTTGCGGAATCAAAATGGCATTATGCGATACAGAAGACTGACGCTACACCTGGGGAACAATATTAAGCAGAAGAAGAGTAAGAATAAGATAATTCTAGATGAAGAGGAGAAAATGCATTACCGTTTGCCAAATTTGGTAACTATTCCTGACTTCGTCTGTCTGTATTATAACTTGTGAAATAATTAATTTATCAATTCTAAATTCATCACTGAACGAAGTATAATTTCTTCAGAGCTTGCGAGCCTATATTTCTAAATTCTTGTGAGTGATTCCTACTCTTATCTTCCCTATCTGATCTTCCTTGGCTATTATCTGTGAATTTTTGATCATTAGTCTTATGTTTGTGAGCTCTAAATGGAGTTACCATACCTTCGTATTTTGTACCAATATGTAATTATTATTTTGACTTACGTGTTCTTGTCCATACCGTGCTCGTGAAGGGATTGTTATTTTGTTGTTTTAATTTTTTAAATGTTACACTTTTGAATCTAATTATTTCAAATTAAATATTCAACAACTGTTGCGTTCATATAAGTTCTCACTGCAATTAGCCATTCATTTTGTTCATCAACAACGTTAAGTTGTTGAAAATGTCAGAGCATTGCCATTTCAATACGCATTTGCAGACAGTATTTAGAGTGCACTTATTATTCAGAATAGTAATACAATATTTTTAATGCGCTGACAACTTTCTATGGTTCAATCCAGGAGGCCAAAATCAACATCTTTATGTCTTGTTAATAGTGGAGGATTTAGTATAATGTATAAATTTTCTTACTTCGACATTTGTTGGTGTAGATACAAATTTTGATGATGTACTTGTACAAGTCCATCCTTTAAGATAGATTATGGAACACAAAAACAGAGATGCGTATTGGAATATGTGAAGTTTTGCCTTGGTGAAGGAAGTTACATGAGACAGAGGCTATCTGGCTAGCGATAAGAGAGTTATTAACATTTTTTGACCTCCAATTTCAATAGGGATTGGAAGGGTAATGAGCTACTATAAATACCGTAATAATGAAGATTATTGTGTAAAGATCAGTCAGGAAGCAGTATAATGGCCAAGCCAATTAAATAAAGGCATAACAGGATCCTTGAGAAATTTAAACAAGTCTAGAGGGGTCATCTCAACTTTAGATAACACTCACTAGAATGCAACATCGTCCAAGCACCCGGAAGGTGGATGGCTCATCATGGGACTCGACCAACGTCGGGTTTAGTTGCGCCCACTCCCAAGGAGTACCTTTTATCGTATGTAATGCCTTTAAATATACTTAGAAGCAAGCATTCTTAGTCGTTGGTTTCATTTCAACTGTTTGTGGTGACCGTCTGTTGGTTTAGTCTGTGGCTCAAATCTTAAGGATTCATCGTTGGTTTATACCTGGTCTGGTGCCAGTCTTTAGGATCTGTATTCCAGGTTTCTTATCCTGACTTTAGTCCTTGGTCTTCAGGTCGTTCGTTGTTTCGTTGTCGTTCGAAGTAAATTCTCAAGCTATAATAACTTCTAACCCACGACTTCGCTCAAAAATCATAATCAATTGCACTTTAACAAAACACTACCTACAAAATTCACTAACTGATTTCAGAGAATTAGTCAAAGTTCACGGCGTTGTCGTAGACGAACATCTTTCTTGGAAACACCAGATTGGGACACTTAACTCAATCAGAAATTTTCGCAATACATTTTATCGAGTATTAATGGAACGTCTCTTTTGCACTCTGGCGTTACCTCATTTAGACTACTGTGACGCCGTGTACAACGACCTGACTACTACTCTCAATGACAAATTACAACACGTGGAAAACGTTCGTGTTCGCTATGTATGTGACGTGCGTCGCTATGACCATGTTACATCCACCTTCGATGAACCTGGTTATCTAAAACTTAAAGAGTGCCGTAATCTTCATGATTTGTGACTTCTTCATTTAACATTTTCCTCATGCTCACCTCCCTACTTGTGCAGTCAATTTCACCACCTCTCATCCAATCACAATTTCGGAATACAGTCAAAATCTGATACAATCTTGTCAGTAAAACCTCATCGCACTACAAGGTAAACAAGCTCATTTGTTACTTTTTCGACAAAATATTGGAATACATTACATTTCTTCTCTCTCCAGTTAGTCAGGTAACTTTGTGTCCAATATCTACCAAGTAATTAATCATGTATCTATATAAATAGAATTGTAGGGGGTCCGCTGTCTGTAATTTCTTTTGTTTTGCCAATTTTTCAGATACTTATCCATTTTAGGTCAACTCAAGACCGAATCGGTGGTTTTTACTTTTCGTGTATGTTTGTCTGTCTGTTTGTCTGTTCCACCATCACGTCGAAACGGCTGGATAGAACTCAACCAAACTTCATATTTAGAATATACTCATCCCGGGGAAGGTTTCGATATGCATATCATTTTAAAATCTTTGAATAGACGGGGGTTTATAGGAAAACCAGAATGGCTTTCCTCCATTTTCTCTTATACTATTGATTTTCTGTAAATTCCGTTTACCGTACGTGAAACGCCTCTTCATTATAAACAACTTTCGTTATGTTCATAATTTACCTTACTCTTCACATGACGGAGAAATTTACAATTTTCTGCTGGTATCATGCTCTGCATTGAGTGACCGACAGACCGACAACGAACCTACAGGTTACCATGGCAACGTCTCTGACTGTATGCCAGCAGGGAAGTAACGTATTGCCATTTTCCTCATCATGCTTTTAAGTTCTTGGTTGTTCCTTGGGTAGAAGGCAAGAGAGGCGTCAATCGGCCTATCTGCGGGATATTGGCGGAATATCGTTGGAGATTATAACCGCCCTCGAGTAGATTAAATAATAACACCATTAATCATCTTCTTATTTGTTTACCTAAGAATCACTGCACCTAAATTTCTCCTCTGTTACCGCTTTATTATATCCATAACTCACATCAGTATATTTTATTGAGGGGCATTTGATTTTCCAATACATTCACTTGGCATTTACATATTTGTCGTTATCCGGCTGTCCTCAGTTATAATCCATTTTTTATTAATTTCAATTTCCTTAACTGTATTATTTTCTTGCTTAATTACGCCGTATGTACGCGAGTGCTGGAAACTACTGGATGTATTTCCACCAAGCTTCATATTTAGAATCCACCTGTCCATGATAGGTTTTAGGGAAAATATTGTTTCTAAATCCCTGAACTGACTGGGGGTTTATACGAAACCGAAACAGTGATTGTGCACTTGCACAAAATATACACAACCAAACTTAATGGAAATCTACCTACCTTAATGGAAATGAACTTCTAAACCTTTTTTCTCATGTGCATCATTTCGATACGAGGATTGATAAGGGAGATATCATTAACGGACCGCTTTTCGGTACAAGTCACATCGGACTTAACTCACGAGCGGATGCGTGTAATGCGTATTTCTTACAACTTGAAAACTACTGAAGATATTCGAATCAAAATTTGTATTTAGCATCCACCTGTCCAAAGGTAGGTTTTAAAGGTGAATAACATTTCATGTTCCGGAATGGACTGGTGGTTTATAGGGAACCGAAATGGTGATTTTACTCTTCCACAATATATACAAAACAAGACCAACCTGACTGGAAATCGACCAAACGTGATGGAATTCCACCTCTATATGTGCATTTTTTCGTCAGGAGGTTTAATAAGATAGATATCATGAATGGTCAGTTTTGCAGGTTAAATCCAGCGGACATAGCCCAAAAGGTGTTGTACATGGAGCAGATTCCCTATCTATATAAATCAAATCGTAACGACTGTGTGCCTTTACATTGACTATTTTGGCGAAATTTTCATACAGCTTTCCGTTTAAGGGGTAATAATGACCATCTGCATAATTTTTGGTTTAGTTTCCTGAAAGTCCTAATATTTACCCCCTCGCCCAAAATCCAGATTGGGGCATAATCTGCCAGAAGAAGAAAGATAATTGAAATTTGACAAAATTATACGTTTTAGCCTGTAACGGACTGAAAACTTCCAAGATCATTAAATTTTTCACTTTTTATCCCCGAAGAATATCGAAAGATGCAGGCAATTAATGATGGTGCAGACCTTCGGAAAGTCCCATCACATAACGAATTGCAAATCTCCGTTCAATTTGGAATGATCTATAACCTTGGTCTTATGACTTTTTGCCGTATCTGTATCCCTTTTACGTTTGATTTTTCTCTATTAATCGATGTTAAGTAAATTTGGACTTTTCACATGCATAATTCATACTTTCAGTTATATGAAATACAGAATCATCAAACTCTTCCCGAAAATTGGCCCACCCAGTAGTCACATGTGAGCCAAATGCTATGTATGTAGCTGTCACATAATTATTAGAAAAGTAATGCAATGTGGGATAATCTTACAAAAACTTTACCCTGTTCAACGTTTCGAACTCAATCAGACCCAAGAATAGATGAGATAGCGTAGGACCAGCCATTTAGGCCACTAAATCTGGCGTCTTATAGTATAATCCTTTCTCGATATGACGTACGTTTAGCAGCAGTTAATCTGTAAATGAAGGCCTGCAATATTGTAAACACGCATATACTTTCGTATGTCGATCTATATATATTCACTGATGTCGGTTTGTAGCGATCGAGAAAGGGGGTCTCTGCTATTGTAATCAGTACTCCCCACACCGACTTTGACTGGCAGTAGGAAAGTGGTCTTTCTCCAACTCCTGTGTAACTGTCATTAGTGAGGAAGGCCTACCATTGTAATGATTAGTTCACTTCTCGATTTGACTTGCAGAAGGCAAGGGAGCATGCAGTTTTGTTTAAAACTCCCCTACCGATTGTGTTTGGCAGTAGGCAAGGGTGCCCGTCATTATAAACAAATATCCTCATCTAATATGTGACTGGCATTAGGCATAGTGGCCTGCTATTTTGATGGAAACTCACCAGCTTGGTGTGACTGGCAGTAAGCTGGCTGGCAGTAGAAAAATGTGCCTGACATTATAATGATAACTGCACAACTCAATTTCGAGTGATAGTAGGGTACTTGCCTACCATTATAATAAAAACACCTCAACTGTAATCTGTCTGGAAGTAGGAAAGGGACCGGGCGAGTTGGCCGTGCGCGTAGAGGCGCGCGGCTGTGAACTTGAATCCGGAAGATAGTAGGTTCGAATCCCACTATCGGCAGCCCTGACGATGGTTTTCCGTGGTTTCCCATTTTCACACCAGGAAAATGCTGGGGCTGTACCTTAGTTAAGGCCACGGCCGATTCCTTCCAACTTCTAGGTCTTTCCTATCCCATCGTCGCCGTAAGACCTACCTGTGTCGGTGCGACGTAAAGCCCCTAGTAAAAAAAGAAAAAGAGTAGGAAAGGGGGCTGCCATTTTAACGAAAACTCCCCAAATCGATTGTGTCCGCGCAGTAGGCAATGGGGCCTGCAATTATAATGTAAACTTCCCACTTCGATTGTGAATGGCAGTAGGCAAGTGAGCCTGTCGTTATATCACAAATCCGTAACAAACACTTTACATTGGAAACAACGTATAGGGACCTCCCCATGCTCTTTCTCGGTTAACGCTAAGAGACATGCAATTTTAAAGCAAGCTTATTTACTGCATGTACAGTATTTACTTCGATATTCGAATACAATGTAGAATACCGTAGCGAAGCACGCGTACATTTGCTAGTTTACAATAAAACCTTTACAGCTTCTATGGATGGCCACGAAAAATATAATCCCACTGCATGTAGTAGTAGATTAACTTCTGAAAATTGCTGTTCGTATGTTATGTTGATATAGTTTAAGGGGTATAATTTAAGACTTCACAGCAGAGTACCGAGGCATAAGAGCGCACAGAAGCGGTGACAGCGAGCGCAGTGTCCGCAATGGCGAACAGACCTAGTCGTCTCAAAGAAGCGCCATGATTACACCTATAGAAACCAAACGAAACTGAACTCACAAGCTATATACATGCTCATGACAAATAAATAAATAAATAAATAAATAAATAAATAAATAAATAAATAAATAAATAAATAAATAAATAAATAAATAAATAAATAAATAAATAAATAAATAAATAAATAAATAAATAAATAAATAAATAAATAAATAACTAAATAAATAAATAAAAAATAAATAAATAAATAAATAAATAAATAAATAAATAAATAAATAAATAAATAAATAAATAAATAACTAAATAAATAAATAAATAAATAAATAAATAAATAAATAAATAAATAAATAAATAAATAAATAAATAAATAAATAAATAAATAAATAAATAAATAAATAATTAAATAATTAAATAAATAAATAAATAAATAAATAAGCTTCTATGGAAGCATCACATCTTATAATGACATTTCGAAACACACTTTGCAGTTTATGAACACTGATGGAACGCACAGTGTTCCTAGTTTCAATTTTTAATAACTTTGCAGTTCGAGGATTTTTCCTATAAAATCTTCTTTTGAGATTTCACCATAGATGAAAGTCATAGGTGCTTAAATCAAGTGGACGAGCGGGCCATTAGACTTTACTGATGATCTGGTCATTATCGAACACTTCCTGCAATCGTCTCAAAGAGCTAAGCACCGTATGAGCCGTTACGCCATCTTTCTGGAAATAGTCGATCTGTTTTCCTCTTCAGTCAGTTCAGCAAAAAATGGTTCGAGAATGTAAATATAATGGTCGGAAGAAATCGTGTCCTGAAAAAACATAGGTTCGATAATTCGTCGTCCACTAATAGCGCTCCATACACCCACTTTCACGTCGTGCAGAGGTCTCGGTTATAAGATGTGCGGGTTCTCTGTATCCCTGATCTTATTGTTCTGTGCATTAACATATCCACTCAAATAAAACCCTGCATCGTCATTCATAAAAGGAAAGTTTGGAACCACGATACCATCGGGGACACTATTCATTAGCCAACTACAAAATATTATTCTTGCAAGGAAATCTGTTGGGTGTATGTCTTGGCGGGTAACACTCTGTCAAAATTACTCTCTGCGCTATAGTGTAGTTAGCCTGAAAATTGCTGCTCGTATGTTATGTTAATATAGTTTAGGGGGTATAATTTAAGACTTCACAGCAGAGTACCGAGGCATAAGAGCGCACAGAAGCGGCGACAGCGAGCGCAGTGTCCGCAATCGCGAGCACACATAAGTCCAATCGTTACTAGCGAACTAAGTGGCGGAACTAAGCATCTGCTGTCTCAGCTGTCAACATTCTTATCACGCCAAGATTGACACAAGCCACATAGCGCTCGCTCGGGGATTCCCGCGGCCTGTGAGCAGAACTGTGGAGTCTTATACTATACTTCCCTTGGATTAGCCTTTTCTCAAGCTAAATGTTGTATGTAAGCAAACTGTTATTATCAAATATTATAGAACTTAGCTTTGTTAACATTTTATTAATACAATAGGTATGTCATGTCATGTCATGTCATAATTGTGTAAATCATCTTATCATCAATATCATCTTCGTCATCATCCCTTATTTGTTATTTTGTATTACAAGTATAATGCTGTACAGTTTATTAGCTGTAAGTTGTAGTCCATTTCTTTTAAATCTACACATGTAAATAAATCCATTGTGTTGTACTGTATTGTAATTTAAGATTATCTTGTAAAGCTCAGGGTGTAAGTCTTTATTAAAGGAACTTAGGGCTACTGAATATTAATGCGTACATTTTTTAAGAAGGTAATTGCATTTATTTACTCTCTGTCAGAAGAGAGGGTATTCTCCCGTAGGAGAACTTCATGAACCCCACGAGAAACAGACTCGAAGCTGCGGCATATTTCTCCGGTTGGTTCAGGCAACATTGACGATTCTCCTCTTTTCTACTAGTGTTAATTCTGCGCTTGGTAAGTTCTCTGTTAAATTTCTCAGTAGGAGCATGAATTGACGACCACGGCACCTCTCACAGAGTCCGGAATTTCTTCCACTTGTTTCAGATTTCTCTTTTGGTCATATTTTAATGACCCAGATGATATTAGATTTTCGAGGCCTAGGGTGTCATTCATTTTTATGCCCTCCGTGACTCTTCCCTTTCTTATGCCGATACATTCGTTCCTTGTAATTTCGAACCTCTTACATTATTTTCTCTGATTACGGTCTATTGTACTTCCCATTAAAGAATCAAATACCATCTTCTTCATTACGTTTGCACCTTGAAATAGATTAATGTAAGGCATGAAACAACTGAGTGAGACTTACGAGGTTTGAACGGCCATCATTTTTTTTTCACCTTATACGAGGTATTTTTGGGGTCGCTGGAACTTCCGTGGTTTATTTCGAAATTAGACCGATTGCCATTCCTGACGGCTTGTTATTTTCCTCTTGAAAATTACATCCCAGTCTCGACCAGATTTAAATCATTGGCCGTCCATCGGGTAAACCAGTAGGTAAGTCAAGAATCTGTTTCCGGCCTGCATATAATTATCGGTATAAAATAAGGAATTTCAGAAAATTCGTTATTAAAACGAGGAACCATGCTGTCAGTGATAGTAATTATTGTTTGAAGTGGTGGTGGTGTCGGTGATTACCGTTTTGAGAGGAAGTACAAGTGGGGAACCATATTCTAATAAAACAACGGCCACGAAGGGCGTGAGAATGAAAGACTTCCTAGGCCTCGAATACTCAAACATCGTCGGGTCAGAAAAGAACAAAAGTTGATAAAGTGAACTCGAATGGGATAGATGACAGTGAGGAACCCGGTTTAAGTAAGTGGAAACAATAATATGATTCAGCTAAGGGTCCCGTGGTCGCCAACCCACGCTACCAAGTTAAGAGCTCCTGGAGTTCCTTTTAGTCGTCTCTTAGGACAGTCATCTGTTACGGTGTGTATTGCACTACAGCACATGATGACGATGGCAGTCGTCATGACAACGAGGATGACAGTGATGATGCCACTTCGAACACTAATAATACCCAAATCAAAGTTGCAGTAATTACAACTGTTATTGCATTTTCTAAACTTCGTATTGCATTTTTATGTGTAAAATAGTACATAAAATGTGTATGTTCGTTTTAATTAACAGTACTAATACATTTACAAAAAAATATCCAAATTAGAAATCCAGTCATCCAGAACTTGACTTAATGTCAACTTTCAGAACCCATTCTCCCATCGTACAACGTTACGTCGGTAATATGCCATGCATTGTGCCGTTCAGTTCACTGCTTCTCATACATACGAAATGCACGAATCGACGTCATTCTTGAATGATGGAAGATGGCATTAGGTAAGCCTGACTGCGTGTATCTCCTATCGCTATAATCATTTAACAATTTTACGCACCCTGAATAAATACTATTGGTTTTTTTTTTTTTTTTTTGCTATTTGCTTTACGTCGCACCGACACAGATATGTCTTATGGCGACGATGGGATAGGAAAGGCCTAGGAAGTGGAAGGAAGCGGCCGTGGCCTTAATTAAGGTACAACCCCGGCATTTGCCTGGCGTGAAAATGGAAAACCACGGAAAACCATCTTCAGGGCTGCCGACAGTGGGGCTCGAACCCTCTATCTCCCGATTACTGGATACTGGCCGCACTTAAGCGACTGCAGCTATCGAGCTCGGTATTACTATTGGTTTAAAAGTGTTCATATATATTTAAAACTTTCCAACATACTTGTCCACAGTAGAATATCTAGAAAATTAAGTCCAGGAACAAAAAATCCACGGACCATAAAATCTATAATAATAAAAGGAAGTGTTTGTCTAACACAAGTCAACGAGCCATTTTAAGTCCATAGAGTAGGAAGCCATTTTCGGTCCCCTACAGGAGGGGCCATGTTCAGTATGTAATATCCGGAACTGTTTGTCTGTATGTGTGCAATGAACAGCAAAATCTACAACAGGGAGGGATCTGAAATTGTTAACAGAGCAGAATTCTTAGATACATTTTTATACAGGTAAAATACCCGCCTTCATTGTCCAACTCCATGGCTAAATGGTCAGCGTGCTGGCCTTTGGTCACAGGGGTCTCGGGTTCGATTCCCCGCAGGGTCAGGAATTTTAACCTTAATTGGTAAATTTCGCTGGCACGGGGGCTGGGTGTATGTGTCGTCTTCATTATCATTTCATCCTCATCACGACACGCAGGTCGCCTACGGGAGTCAAATCAAAAGACCAGCACCTGGCGAGCCGAACTTGTCCTTGGACACTCCCGGCACTAAAAGCCATACGCCATTTCATTTCATTTACCCGCCCTCATTATTTTAGCACTTTTTCTTGTTTCCCTTATATATTTAATATTTACCCGATTTTCATTTCATTCACTTATCTTTTAGTTGCAACGACTCTGCACATAAACACTTCGAATTGCATGTAAGGGTAAGGCTCAATATTTACGCGATATTAATTTCATTCGCGTAAAATTTTGACGCATGGCTGTGTCAAAGAGCAATTCTTGCTCCGAGAAATGAAGCTGTAAACGTCATCAACAAGCAGCTTTTACGTGTGAATGTGTGCGATGCCCAGCCAAAAACTATGGCAAGCAGAGATCTGAAATTAATAAGAGTCGTATTCATAGATGAGTCTTCATTAGTTATTTTTATCGTTAATAATAATAATAATAATAATAATAATAATAATAATAATAATAATAATAATAATAATAATAATAATAATAATAATAATAATCGTATGGCCTCAGGCTACCGTGTGCAGACATTTCAATTTTACGCCATCTGGCTGTCTGCTCGTCAGTTTCGACGTTCCGTTTAACTCTAGGCCCGTTACATGGCAGATCGAGTAAACCGAAACTCTCATGGGCGTCTATGGCTGAGATTTAATGAATTTTGTCGGCTAAACACCAAATGTGTCACCAGAGATCTTTTACATGCCGACATCGTACGACATGGAGTGTCGAATGGACCTTTTTCCGCCCTTCAAAAATCCGACTACCTCTGCCGGGTTTCAACCCGCTATCTTAGGATCCGGAGCCCGACACTCTACCACTGATCCACAGAGGCAGCTATTTTTATCGTTTCTACTATGGGACACGAATATCAGTCAAGAAACTGATCCCCAATATTATTGAAGACACCATCATGACTGGACATGCCACGCGTGAAGCAGTATTAATTCCTCGGAATCAAATCATACCTCCCGACATACCGTTTCAATGTTGACATCTGCAGTTCTCAGCTCGTTTGGGTTTCGCTATGTGCATCAACAAGGCACAAGGACAATTGCTTGAAGTTGTAGGACTCAATCTTCGGAAATCGTGCTTCTGCCGTGGCCAACTGTACGTGGATTGTTCAGGAGTTGGAAAGGATGACACTCTATACATCGTTGCTCCAAATGGAAGTACACTTTATGCAGTTTATCCGCAAGCTCTATAAGGAAATAATGTTTTTCATACAATATGGTATTTTATATTGTCTTAGTATTATTTTTTACCATCCACTAACCCGGTTCCATAAGCACTGAAAGTAACAATATAATTAAAATAATGTAATTCATACAATTTTTATACAAACGATGTGTGTTAATAAATATAATGCTTTTTATTTTACTTTTAAATAAAATGTATAAAACATCTGACGGTTGAATTAATAAACGCGGGCGAAGCCGGGGAACATGCTAGTACTAATATATTGTGACGTGTTGGCGGTGTAAATAAATTAGAATCTGGTAGCGTCCTATTTCTAAGATTTATTAACTAACCACTAAAACTACACATTTACACACACACGATTGCCGAGCTTAGGCCTACAACTTACACAAGTACACAGGATACACACTTACACGGTTCGTGCTCTCTCTCTCTCTCTCTTAGTTTCTCACGTTTAATCTACAATGACTCTCACACACTAGAGTCTTCGATCACTTACACTCACTCAGCCGGTCACATCATCATCATCATCATCATCATCAAGTCATTTCATTCCCACCCCCAGCCGGTCACTCACACTCGTTAGCGCTGTTACGGACCGCAGTCTACACGCAATCTCGCAGTTTGGGATAATATCCGCTGTTCACTCATTCCGTGGAACTCCGTTCACAGTCTGCACACGTCGGCAGCCAATGTTCCCTTCGCGCTGCTCCAGAACACCCAAGATTCTTTTATAGCAGCCGGCCCCAAGAGACGCACACACACACACGTCGTCAGGGAAACAGAAACGAGTCCTCGGCTCCAACCGACTGACACCTCAGCCCAGGCTGTCACTGACTGCATTCTTCACTAACTAACACCAGCTGAACTACAGAAACTAATTCAATCCCGTACCTGGGACTTGTAAGGGGGGGGGGGACTTCACGTAGAAGTTAACGCCTTCTCTCTGGCCAGGAGATTTGGCGGGGTTTAGAGGTTTGCTGGAGTTAGGAGATGGGTAAAGGAGAAGATTGTATTGGGGTGATGTGGAGATGTGGCCTCTTGGCTAATGGGTGTAGTTCTTGTCTTGTGCTTTTTATTGGGAATTGTTACATAAGAGTTACACATGCACAGAGTTGTTACAGATAGATATAGTGCTGGTACAGTTTGCAGGTTCGATGTGAAGGTTTAGTAAGGAGTACTAGGGTAGGGTTGCGATGAAAGGAAGTGGAGAGTTCTTGTAATATTGGCGATGGAGGCGGCTAGAAGGCGAAGAAGGTCTAGTATCGGGAGGGGCGGTAGGAAGAGGCTGGTTTGGGGAGCGGGTAGGTGAACTGCTTGCGGAGGTGGGGTGGGTGGCGAGGCTGGCCGGGGGCGACGATGAGAGTTGTTAGAAGGGGAGCGCATGTTATGGGGGTGGGAAGCGAGAGTGCTTCACTCGGTAGTGCTAACTGTGGATTCGGACGCCGGTGGTAATCAGGTGATGTACTTCGTCTTCAAAGGAGAGTTGTAGCCGTACCATGAACGTTGGGCCGTTGGTGTTGTAGATGCGGTACGCTCGGCGGGCTGGGATGCCTGCTTTTGGAGTTCTCGTAGTATGTCCCTTTCTGTGATGGCAGGGTCTATGCCTCGAATGACACAGCTCGGGGATGGAAGCTGCTGAGGTGCTGGTGTTGCGGCGGCTGCGTTTCTTTGTGAGGCTGGCTGTACTGCGGTGGTTGCATCTGTTTAGTTGGCAGGGGATTGCTAGGGACTAGGTGGTGTGGAATTTAGGGAGGTGATGGGTGTTGACATTATAGGAGAAGGGTGGTTAGTCGTGGTAGTAATGATGGGAGTATGGGGGGGGGAGTGTAGGCGGAAGTAGTGAAGGTAGTAGTAGTAGTAGTAGTAGTAGTGGATGTGGATGAAATGGAGGTGGGGGCGGTGGAGGATGCTGGGTTGTTCGAAGTTGATATTCGTAAACGGTGGGAAGGTTGGAACGATTATTGAACATTTGCTGTCTGATGTACAGTATTCTGGAGTAGGCACCACTTCATAGAGTCTGCTGTTGATGGTCGCGCCGCAGGCTTCGAGGACTGCCGTTTCATCTCCATCTCGTAGGTATGCCAGGACCTGCGTTGAAGGTCGAGAAGTTGATAGATCCCGGAGCCTGCGAACATCGTGGACTGGGGAGCCGGACTTGCGAAGTTCGGTGAGAATAAAGTTTTCCGTGAGGGCGGTTCCACACCTGTGACGAGGCAGGAATACATGTTTTATTGGGGAGGCGACAGCCAACTAGGCGTCTGCCTATTTATTTTTCTTGGGCCGACTGAGTTGCAGATAAAGTTGAGTGCCACCCAGCCGAAGAAATTTTGAGGCGTATTGCTTCGATTCCAAGTTTGGTGAGGATATCTCAATCCCGTAGGTCGCGGCTGACTTAAATACCTGGGCCCACGCCATCTGGATGCTTCCAGAAGGGACACGCCTCCAAAGTCTTCCCGAAGGCGAAAACTCTCCGCGCGGCGTCCAGATTCTTCTATAACGACGTAGGCCTCCAATACGCGAGTAGGACGATCCAGATAGCAGTGGCGGGGGCGCTAACCAATCCGCAAGGGGCTGTCCTCCGCCTGGTGACGGGAGTAGGGAGAGGGTGGGCCTTCCTTGGTGATCAGCGTGAGGTTGGGGCTGACTAGCTTGCGCTACTTCCCGTGGTTGTATATTGGCGTGGCGGACGCAGTGACACACCTTGCCACAATATAAAAGAAGACTGTGAGTTAGTGGCAACGTGATGGGTAGTCTCAGAAACTACTGAACCGAAGCAGTAGGCAAAGGGGCTTACCATTATAATGAAAATGAATACACCTCAACTCGAGTCTGACTAGCAGCAGGAAAGGGTCCTGGCAATATAATGAAAACTCACCAACTCGACTGTGACTGGCAGTAGGCAAGGGGGCCTGCCAATATCATTAAAATTCCCCAACCCGGACCTCACATGAGGAACGGGGTATGGCGACCTCCCCGCGGTGTTTCACGGGTAAGGCAGAGAGCCATGCAATTTGATTAAACCTTACAATGTGCACAAGTAGTATAATGGGAGAGTTCGGCCGCCACCTCCACCTCAGGCTCCCAGTGGCCACCTCCACCTCCACCTCAGCCAGAGGCCTCCCAGTGGCCACCTCCACCTCCACCTCAGCCAGAGGCCTCCCAGTGGCCACCTCCACCTCCACCTCAGCCAGAGGCCTCCCAGATGCCTCCTCCACCTCCCGCGGGAAATTTGAATTTGTAAACAAAGCCACGTGCTTTTTGACAGACAACAACGCATCGCAAACCTCAGTACTGCCATCTTGACGGGCCTAAACCTCAGTAGTGCCAACTTAACCTAACTAGCGCGAGGTAAACAAAGCCACGTGCTTTTTGACAACCACGTGCTTTTTGACAGATTTGTAAACAAAGCCACGTGCTTTTTGACAGCTGTCATCGACAACAACGCATCGCAAACCTCAGTACTACCATCTTGACGGGCCTAAACCCCAGTAGTGCCAACTTAACCTAACTAGCATGAGGTAAACAAAGCCACGTGTTTTTTGACAGCCACGTGCTTTTTGACAGATTTGTAAACAAAGCCACGTGCTTTTTGACAGACAACAACGCATCGCTAACCTCAGTACTGCCATCTTGACGGGAATAAACCTCGGTGGTACCAACTTAACCTAACTAGCTCGAGATAAGCAAAGCCACGTGCTTTTTGACAGCCACGTGCTTTTTGACAGCTGTCATCCGCCATCTTTAAACTACAGAGCGCTGTGCTGCCCTCTTTCGTCACCTGTCATCGGCAGTGCTGCCATCTTGGCGGGCCTAAACCTTAGTGCTACCAACTTAACCTCACTAGCTCGAGATAAACAAATCCACGTGCTTTTTGACAGCCACGTGCTTTTTTGACAGCTGTCATCCGCCATCTTTAATCCATAGAGCACAGTGCTGCCCTCTTTAGCTACTTACCTTTGAAATGTGGTGGCGGATAATTTGAAAAAATGCTTTTTTTGACAGCAGCCATCTTTGTACACCGTGCTGCCCTCTTTAGCTAGATACCTGTGGTGGCAGACAATTTCACGTGACAGCAGCCATCTTTAATCAAGAGAGCACCGTGCTGCCCTCTATGTGGTGGCAGCAATTTGAAAAATTCTACATTCTCTTGTTTGGAAAAAAACCCGTGCGCTTTTTTTTGACAGCTGTCATCCGCCATCTTTAATCCAGAGAGCACCGTGCTGCCCTCTTTAGCTACTTACCTTTGAAATGTGGTGGCGGCAAATTCTACGTGCTCTTGTTTGGAAACAAAGCCATGTGCTTTCTTGACAGCTGACATCCGCCATCTTTAATCTATAGAGCACAGTGCTGCCCTCTTTATCGTAGTAGATGTAAATTCGTCACAGCTGTCATCCGCAGTGCTGCCATCTTAACGGGCCTAAACCTTAGTGCTACCAACTTAACCTCACTAGCGTGAGATAAACAAATCTACGTGCTTTTTTTGACAGATGTCATCCACCATCTTTAATCTATAGAGCACAGTGCTGCCCTCTTTAGCTACTTACCTTTGAAATGTGGTGACGGATAATTTGGAAAATGCTTTTTGATAGCAGCCATCTTTGAGCACCGTGCTGCCCTCTTTAGCTAGATACCTGTGGTGGCAGGCAATTCCACGTGACAGCAGCCATCTTTAATCATGAGAGCACCGTGCTGCCCTCTACGTAGTGGCGGCAATTTGAAAAATTCTACATGCTCTTGTTTGGAAACAAACTCACGTGCTTTTTTCTGACAGCTGTCATCCGCCATCTTGCATCACAAACCTCTGTGCTGCGCTCTTTAGCTAGATACCTTTGAAATGTGGTGGCGGCAATTTGAAAAAATCTATGTGCTCTTGTTTAGTAAACAAAGCCACGTGCTTTTTTTTGACAGCTGTCATCCACCATCTTTAATCAATAGAGCACTGTGCTGCTATCATGCGGGTAATTTCATCACCTGTCATCCACCATCTTTAATCTACAGAGCACCGTGCTGCTCTCTGTAGTAGCGGGCAATTTGAAAAGTTCTGTTAGCTGTCATCCGCCATCTTTGAGCACCGTGCTGCCATCTATGTGGTGGCGGTAAATTCCACGTGCTCTTGTTTAGTAAACAAACTCACGCGCTTTTTTGTCAGCTGTCATCCGCCATCTTACATCGCAAACCTCAGTGCTACACTCTATGTGGTGGCGGATAATTTAAAAAGAAAAATTCTACATCAGTCCTCTCTCGACGCTAATTGCACAAGATGGTGACTATACATGACTCCTTAAAGGTGCTTATGCAAGATGATCGCTATACATAGACTCCCTTGGGATGCTTGCGCAAGATGGCGGTTATACATGGCTCCTTTTGAAATATGGTGGCGGATAATTTAAAAAGAAAAATTCTACATCAGCTATCTCTCGACGCTAATTGCACAAGATGGTGGCTATACATGACTCCTTAAAGGTGCTTATGCAAGATAACCGCTATACATAGACTCCCTTGGGATGCTTGCGCAAGATGGCGGTTATACATGGCTCCTTATGAGACGCCCTAGAGATGCTTGCGCAAGATGGCGGTTGCTCTTATGAGGTGGCTTAAGGGTCCTTGCACAAGATGACTAGAGACGCCCTAAGGATGCTTGCGCAAGATGGCGGACGCAAGATGGCGGCTATACACAACTCCTTATGAGACGCTTTAAGGGTGCTTGCGCAAGATGGCTGCTGCTCTTAGCTTAGAGGCTAACGTGTCGTGCTAGTTCGATTCATTAAATTTGGAGGCTTAAATGCAAAATGTTAAATATCTCGAAAACGATGCATCGTAGAGCAAAACGGACAAAATTTTTCTGACCAATGATTTAACAGCTGCTGTTATGCATGCGGTGGAGGGCAATTTGAAATTCTATGTGCTTAATCAACAGAGCGCCCTGCTGCCCTCTTTAGCTGAAATGTGGTGGTGGATAATTTGAAAAATTCTTTTGACAGCTATCATCCTTAAACAATGGCGACTATACATAGGCTGTTAAGGCCTTATCATGCTCCTCCTCCTCCTCCTCCTCCTCCTCCTTCTCTACCTCCTCCTCCACCTCTTATGTCAAGGCATAGCTTTATATCGAACAAGTTTCAACCTGCATCGCGAAGGCAAGCGCGTGCAGCGATAACATTATTGTGCATGTTTAGACTTTCGAAACATAAGAAGAGTAGAATCAAACGCTGTACTCGATACGACATGTGATCAGAACATTGATTGATGCGTTCAGAAAACAAAATAAGTGATCAAGACTAGAATCGAACAATGTACTCAATACATCATGTGTTTAGAATATGTCAGGGGATACGCTTGTTCTAAGAAGATCAGATTGAAACATAACAAGACTAGAACAGAACACTGTAATCGATGTTGTTAACTTCAACATGTGATCAGAACATTGATTGATGTGTTCAGAACACAAAATAAGTGATCATGACTAGAATCGAACACTGTACTCGATACAACATGTGATCAGAACATTGATCGATGTGTTCAGAACACGAAATAAGTGATCAAGACTAGAATCGAACACTGTACTCAATACAACATGTATTTAGAACATGTTAGGGGGTACCCTTGTTCTAAGAAGATCAGAATGAAACATAACAAGACTAGAATCGAACACTGTAATCGATGTTGTTAACCTCAAGATATGATCAGAACATTGTTTGATGTGTTCAGAGCAAAAGTACAATTTTGATGATTTGCGCAGCTAACTCGCTCGGTAAACGATGTGGCCAAAGTATAACTTCAAATTATTTACCTTCCATCATTCGTCTTGTGTGTAAAAATCAGTCGAACAAGTTATCGCATAAACATGGCTGAAAAAAAATCGTGATAGGGTATGGAACCCAGGGGTTACATCTTGTCAGAAGAGCAAAAAGGATGAAAGGACTCTTCCTCCTCCTTACCGCACATTCCTTGGCTAAAGGGCTAATGGGCTAAAGGGCTAATGGGCTAAAGGGCTAATGGGCTAAAGGGCTAAAGGGCTAATGGGCTAAAGGGCTAAAGGTGCAACAACCTCGTCGATCGCTATCAGCAAGAACGCTTGTACTTTGTAGAAAATTAATCTTTATTTGTAAATGGTTTTATGTTCAGAACAAGGAATGGAACCTAGGAGTTACGTCTTACGTAATAAAATCCCCGAGGTGCGATGAGTTACGTTTTTCGAACTAGTGTTTGGAACACTGAACTTTTCAAGATGATAGCAGAGAGTTTAGCAATGTTCTGTTGTTGGATTTTAAATTCCGCGCTACAACATGCATAAGGTGGCAGCCTTGAGGTTTACCGCCGTAAAGATGGCAAGAGTGAGGTTAACAATGTTCTGTTGTTGGATTTTAAATTCCGCGCTATAACATGCATAAGGTGGCAGCCTTGAGGTTTACCGCCGTAAAGATGGCAGCAGTGAGGTTAGCGACGCTCTATTGTCCTTCAAAGTGAGGTTAGGGTTCGTCAAGAAGACAGCTGTCAAAAAAGCACGTGGCTATGTTTACCAAACAAGAGCACGTGGTCGTGACGTCACGGTCACGTAATCAATCCTTAGCTCGACGTCGTTAAGAGCAGTATTAGGGTTAGCTATGCTTAAAAGTCTTGGGAACAGAGCAGCAGTATGAATTGCTATGTTTCAAAGCGTGTACACATGACCTATCGATTTTACATGCATCGACCATCGAACTAAGCTTCACCCGCTAGATCGTGCTGCTATCTTAGCATAACCTATACCCATAAAATTAAAGTACAATGAATAGCCATGTTTCAAAGCGTGTACACATCACCTATCGATTTTGCACACATCGACTCTTGTACTAAACTTCTTCCGCTAGATTGTGCTGCTATCTTAGCATAACCTATACGCGTGACCTTAAGGTACAAAGAATAGCCATGTTTCAAAGCGTGTACACATTACCTATCGACTTTGCATGCAACAAATATCGTACTAAACTTCTTCCGCTAGGTTGTGCTGCTATCTTAGCGTAACTTATACACTAGAACTTAAAGTACAAAGAATAGCCATGTTTCAAAGCGGGTACACATTACTTATTGATTTTGCATGCATCAAATATCGTACTAAATTTCTTCCGCTAGATTGTGCTGCTATCTTAGCATGACCTATACCCATGAACTTAAAGTACAATGAATAGTCATGTTTCAAAGCGTGTACACATCAACTATCGAATTTGCATGTATCGACTCTCGTACTAAACTTCTGCAGGTAGATTGTGCTGCTATCTCAGCATAACTAAGACGCATGAACTTAAAGAACAAAGAATAGCTATGTCTCAAAACGTGTACACATTACCTATCGATTTTGCAAGCATCGACTCTCGTACTAAACTTCTTCTGCTAGATTGTGCTGCTATCTTAGCGTAACCTATACGCATGACCTTAAGGTACAAAGAATAGCCATGTTTCAAAGCGTGTACACATTACCTATCGACTTTGCATGCAACAAATATCGTACTAAACTTCTTCCGCTAGGTTGTGCCGCTATCTTAGCATAACTTATACACATGAACTTAAAGTATAAAGAATAGCCATGTTTCAAAGCGTGTACACATTACTTATTGATTTTGCATTCATCGAATCTTGTACTAAATATCTTCCGCTAGATTGTGCTGCTATCTTAGCATAACCTATACCCATGAACTTAAAGTACAATGAATAGTCATGTTTCAAAGCGTGTACGCATCAACTATCGATTTTGCATGTATCGACTCTCGTGCAAAACTTCTTCAGATAGATTGTGCTGCTATCTTAGCATAACTAAGACGCATGAACTTAAAGTACAAAGAATAGCCTTGTTTCAAAGCGTGTACACATTACCTAATGATTTTGCAAGCATCGACTCTCGTACTAAACTTCTTCCACGAGATTGTGCTAAAATCGTGTAAGTGTGCTGCTATCTTAGCATAACCTATCGATTTTACATGCATCGACTATCGCGAGCATTACTAAGACGCATGAACTTAAAGTACAAAGAATAGCCTTGTTTCAAAGCGTGTACACATTACCTATCGATAATGTATGTATCGAATATCATACTAAACTTCTTCCGCTAGATTGTGCTGCTATCTTAGCATAACCTATAAGCATGACTTTAAGGTACAAAGAATAGCCATGTTTCAAAGCGTGTACACATTACCTATCGACTTTACATGTATCGACTCTCGTACAAAACTTCTTCCGCTAGGTTGTGCTGCTATCTTAGCATAACTCATACACATGAACTTAAAGTACAAAGAATAGCTATGTTTCAAAGTGTGTACACATCACCTATCGATTTTGCATGCATCGAATCTCGTACTAAACTTCTTCCGCTAGATTGTGCTGGTATCTTAGCATAACTTATACCCATGAACTTATAGTACGAAGAATAGCCATGCTTCAAAGCGTGTACACGTCACCTATCGATTTTGCATGTCTCGTACTAAACTTCTTGCGCTAGATTGTGCTGCTATCTTAGCATAACCTGTACGCATGAACTTAAAGTACAAAGAATAGCCTTGTTTCAAAGCGTTTACACATTACCTAATGATTTTGCACGAAACGACTATCATACTAAACTTTTTCCACTAGATTGTGCTAAAATCATGTAAGTGTGCTGCTATCTTAGCATAACCTATCGATTTTACATGCATCGACTATCCTACTAGACTTCTTCCGCTAGAGCATGTAGCAATCGCTTTTGTGTATCCCAAACCCATGTGCACACACGAACTTAAAGCATAAAGATGAGCTATGTTCTAAAGCGTGTACACATCACCTATCGATAATGTATGCATCGACTGTCGTACTAAACTTCTCCTGCCAGAGCGTACGACTATCGCTTGTGTGTGCACGAACTTAAAGCATAAAGAATAGCAATGTATAAAAATCTTGTAAACAAAGCAGCAGCATTACGTATAGTCAAGTTTAGATGCGTGCACACATCATGTATCCATGATGCACATAGTACTAAACTTATTCCATTAGAATGTACAAAGTTCGCATGTGTTTGTGCTGCTATCTTAGCATAGCCTATGTGAATGAACTTAAAGCATAAAGAATAGTTATGTGTAAAAAATCTTGTGAACATAGCAGAATGTTTACTACGTAGTTGTAGACATTAAACTTTGCATGCTGAGGCGGCATACTACGTGACCGTGACGTCACAGCCACGTGCTCTTGTTTGGTAAACATAGCCACGTGCTTTTTTGACAGCTGTCTTCTTGACGAACCCTAACCTCACTTTGAAGGACAATAGAGCGTCGCTAACCTCACTGCTGCCATCTTTACGGCGGTAAACCTCAAGGCTGCCACCTTATGCATGTTATAGCGCGGAATTTAAAATCCAACAACAGAACATTGTTAACCTCACTCTTGCCATCTTTACGGCGGTAAACCTCAAGGCTGCCACCTTATGCATGTTGTAGCGCGGAATTTAAAATCCAACAACAGAACATTGCTAAACTCTCTGCTATCATCTTGAAAAGTTCAGTGTTCCAAACACTAGTTCGAAAAACGTAACTCATCGCACCTCGGGGATTTTATTACGTAAGACGTAACCCCTAGGTTCCATTCCTTGTTCTGAACATAAAACCATTTACAAATAAAGATTAATTTTCTACAAAGTACAAGCGTTCTTGCTGATAGCGATCGACGAGGTTGTTGCACCTTTAGCCCTTTAGCCCTTTAGCCCATTAGCCCTTTAGCCCTTTAGCCCATTAGCCCTTTAGCCCATTAGCCCTTTAGCCCATTAGCCCTTTAGCCAAGGAATGTGCGGTAAGGAGGAGGAAGAGTCCTTTCATCCTTTTTGCTCTTCTGACAAGATGTAACCCCTGGGTTCCATACCCTATCACGATTTTTTTCAGCTATGTTTATGCGATAACTTGTTCGACTGATTTTTACACACAAGACGAATGATGGAAGGTAAATAATTTGAAGTTATACTTTGGCCACATCGTTTACCGAGCGAGTTAGCTGCGCAAATCATCAAAATTGTACTTTTGCTCTGAACACATCAAACAATGTTCTGATCATATCTTGAGGTTAACAACATCGATTACAGTGTTCGATTCTAGTCTTGTTATGTTTCATTCTGATCTTCTTAGAACAAGGGTACCCCCTAACATGTTCTAAATACATGTTGTATTGAGTACAGTGTTCGATTCTAGTCTTGATCACTTATTTCGTGTTCTGAACACATCGATCAATGTTCTGATCACATGTTGTATCGAGTACAGTGTTCGATTCTAGTCATGATCACTTATTTTGTGTTCTGAACACATCAATCAATGTTCTGATCACATGTTGAAGTTAACAACATCGATTACAGTGTTCTGTTCTAGTCTTGTTATATTTCAATCTGATCTTCTTAGAACAAGCGTATCCCCTGACATATTCTAAACACATGATGTATTGAGTACATTGTTCGATTCTAGTCTTGATCACTTATTTTGTTTTCTGAACGCATCAATCAATGTTCTGATCACATGTCGTATCGAGTACAGCGTTTGATTCTACTCTTCTTATGTTTCGAAAGTCTAAACATGCACAATAATGTTATCGCTGCACGCGCTTGCCTTCGCGATGCAGGTTGAAACTTGTTCGATATAAAGCTATGCCTTGACATAAGAGGTGGAGGAGGAGGTAGAGAAGGAGGAGGAGGAGGAGGAGGAGGAGGAGCATGATAAGGCCTTAACAGCCTATGTATAGTCGCCATTGTTTAAGGATGATAGCTGTCAAAAGAATTTTTCAAATTATCCACCACCACATTTCAGCTAAAGAGGGCAGCAGGGCGCTCTGTTGATTAAGCACATAGAATTTCAAATTGCCCTCCACCGCATGCATAACAGCAGCTGTTAAATCATTGGTCAGAAAAATTTTGTCCGTTTTGCTCTACGATGCATCGTTTTCGAGATATTTAACATTTTGCATTTAAGCCTCCAAATTTAATGAATCGAACTAGCACGACACGTTAGCCTCTAAGCTAAGAGCAGCAGCCATCTTGCGCAAGCACCCTTAAAGCGTCTCATAAGGAGTTGTGTATAGCCGCCATCTTGCGTCCGCCATCTTGCGCAAGCATCCTTAGGGAGTCTCTAGTCATCTTGTGCAAGGACCCTTAAGCCACCTCATAAGAGCAACCGCCATCTTGCGCAAGCATCTCTAGGGCGTCTCATAAGGAGCCATGTATAACCGCCATCTTGCGCAAGCATCCCAAGGGAGTCTATGTATAGCGGTTATCTTGCATAAGCACCTTTAAGGAGTCATGTATAGCCACCATCTTGTGCAATTAGCGTCGAGAGATAGCTGATGTAGAATTTTTCTTTTTAAATTATCCGCCACCATATTTCAAAAGGAGCCATGTATAACCGCCATCTTGCGCAAGCATCCCAAGGGAGTCTATGTATAGCGATCATCTTGCATAAGCACCTTTAAGGAGTCATGTATAGTCACCATCTTGTGCAATTAGCGTCGAGAGAGGACTGATGTAGAATTTTTCTTTTTAAATTATCCGCCACCACATAGAGTGTAGCACTGAGGTTTGCGATGTAAGATGGCGGATGACAGCTGACAAAAAAGCGCGTGAGTTTGTTTACTAAACAAGAGCACGTGGAATTTACCGCCACCACATAGATGGCAGCACGGTGCTCAAAGATGGCGGATGACAGCTAACAGAACTTTTCAAATTGCCCGCTACTACAGAGAGCAGCACGGTGCTCTGTAGATTAAAGATGGTGGATGACAGGTGATGAAATTACCCGCATGATAGCAGCACAGTGCTCTATTGATTAAAGATGGTGGATGACAGCTGTCAAAAAAAAGCACGTGGCTTTGTTTACTAAACAAGAGCACATAGATTTTTTCAAATTGCCGCCACCACATTTCAAAGGTATCTAGCTAAAGAGCGCAGCACAGAGGTTTGTGATGCAAGATGGCGGATGACAGCTGTCAGAAAAAAGCACGTGAGTTTGTTTCCAAACAAGAGCATGTAGAATTTTTCAAATTGCCGCCACTACGTAGAGGGCAGCACGGTGCTCTCATGATTAAAGATGGCTGCTGTCACGTGGAATTGCCTGCCACCACAGGTATCTAGCTAAAGAGGGCAGCACGGTGCTCAAAGATGGCTGCTATCAAAAAGCATTTTCCAAATTATCCGTCACCACATTTCAAAGGTAAGTAGCTAAAGAGGGCAGCACTGTGCTCTATAGATTAAAGATGGTGGATGACAGCTGTCAAAAAAAGCACGTAGATTTGTTTATCTCACGCTAGTGAGGTTAAGTTGGTAGCACTAAGGTTTAGGCCCGTTAAGATGGCAGCACTGCGGATGACAGCTGTGACGAATTTACATCTACTACGATAAAGAGGGCAGCACTGTGCTCTATAGATTAAAGATGGCGGATGTCAGCTGTCAAGAAAGCACATGGCTTTGTTTCCAAACAAGAGCACGTAGAATTTGCCGCCACCACATTTCAAAGGTAAGTAGCTAAAGAGGGCAGCACGGTGCTCTCTGGATTAAAGATGGCGGATGACAGCTGTCAAAAAAAAGCGCACGGGTTTTTTTCCAAACAAGAGAATGTAGAATTTTTCAAATTGCTGCCACCACATAGAGGGCAGCACGGTGCTCTCTTGATTAAAGATGGCTGCTGTCACGTGAAATTGTCTGCCACCACAGGTATCTAGCTAAAGAGGGCAGCACGGTGTACAAAGATGGCTGCTGTCAAAAAAGCATTTTTTCAAATTATCCGCCACCACATTTCAAAGGTAAGTAGCTAAAGAGGGCAGCACTGTGCTCTATGGATTAAAGATGGCGGATGACAGCTGTCAAAAAAGCACGTGGCTGTCAAAAAGCACGTGGATTTGTTTATCTCGAGCTAGTGAGGTTAAGTTGGTAGCACTAAGGTTTAGGCCCGCCAAGATGGCAGCACTGCCGATGACAGGTGACGAAAGAGGGCAGCACAGCGCTCTGTAGTTTAAAGATGGCGGATGACAGCTGTCAAAAAGCACGTGGCTGTCAAAAAGCACGTGGCTTTGCTTATCTCGAGCTAGTTAGGTTAAGTTGGTACCACCGAGGTTTATTCCCGTCAAGATGGCAGTACTGAGGTTAGCGATGCGTTGTTGTCTGTCAAAAAGCACGTGGCTTTGTTTACAAATCTGTCAAAAAGCACGTGGCTGTCAAAAAACACGTGGCTTTGTTTACCTCATGCTAGTTAGGTTAAGTTGGCACTACTGGGGTTTAGGCCCGTCAAGATGGTAGTACTGAGGTTTGCGATGCGTTGTTGTCGATGACAGCTGTCAAAAAGCACGTGGCTTTGTTTACAAATCTGTCAAAAAGCACGTGGTTGTCAAAAAGCACGTGGCTTTGTTTACCTCGCGCTAGTTAGGTTAAGTTGGCACTACTGAGGTTTAGGCCCGTCAAGATGGCAGTACTGAGGTTTGCGATGCGTTGTTGTCTGTCAAAAAGCACGTGGCTTTGTTTACAAATTCAAATTTCCCGCGGGAGGTGGAGGAGGCATCTGGGAGGCCTCTGGCTGAGGTGGAGGTGGAGGTGGCCACTGGGAGGCCTCTGGCTGAGGTGGAGGTGGAGGTGGCCACTGGGAGCCTGAGGTGGAGGTGGCGGCCGAACTCTCCCATTATACTACTTGCACACAAATTCATATACAATTCTGTATGCAATGTAGAATTCCGTGGTGAAGCACGGGTCCGTCAACTAGTCGTACTGTTGCTTAGCAAGTCATATCAACTATCAGGTGCAGCTGAAGGGATCTCCTTCAAAGAAACAAGTATTTTTATGTTTTCGAAAAATCCCATTAAAGTGGGTGACAAGGAGCTTCAGTGTATATCAGCATTACTTACTGAAACAGATCAAAGTGGGTTCTTGGGATAAGTTCTTCTACTCACATAATTTAGGAAGTTAGGAGGATTACAACTGGTGCTTATTCCATCATTTTACCAAATTAACATATCATCTCAAAGACAGAGGAGACAATAATTATCGAAGAAAGATAAATGAGAATTTGAATTTGGATTGGATGCCCTTAGATATTTTGTCGTAAGGATTATTTCATTAGGAAGATGTTCCGTTTGTATTATTTATGACAAAACAACTGTAACAGTTTAAAATTTGTCCCCTTATCGCATTCTATTGGGTAGGAATGTGCAAAGATTATTTCAAACCTCAGCTTCTAACATGAACTTACTACTTATATTTTGACAACCTTAGTCATGTATTAGTTAAACTAGAAACACAGATGTATAAATGAGATATGGATGCATTATTAGGTGGTCCGACTCGTTGGCTGAATGCTCAGCGTTCTGGCCTTCGGTTCAGAGGGTCCCGGGTTCGATTTCCGGCCGGGTCGGTGATGTTAATCGATTCTGATGAATTCTTCTGGCTCGGGAACTGGGTATTTGTGTCCGTCCAAACACTCTCCTCTTCATATTCATACAACATACCACACTACCAACCACCACAGAAACACGCAATAGTGATTACATCCCTCCATATAGGTTGGCGTCAGGAAGGGCATCCGGTCGTACAACAGGGCCAAATCCACCTGTGTGACGCTGTTCCCACCCGCGCACCCACAGGTGTGGGAAAAAGCGTTAGGAAAAGAAGAAGATGGATGTATTATTGGGTATTAGTATTAGTTGTTAGGTACTAATTTAAATATATTTATTTGGAATAACCAACACCTCAATAAACAATATTTATTTGCCAATACACAAGTAGTAATTCCCAAAAGTTCCCATATATTATGGGAAGTTTCAATGGATAAACTATGAAAAAATAACAATTTTCAGATTTTTATATGATGTGAAATCTGGCACTTTGACGTTTAAAATGATGTATAATTCTTTATACTTGTTATTTGCAAAACATGTGTAATATTTATTTAAATAATGCAGTAAGCATTAGAAAACAGTGAAAATTAGAACATACAAGTCTTCGCTATGAATTTGATTTTATATGGAGGAAAGTTATCTTGTACTGGGAGTTTTATTTTTCTGAAGTTGGCTACATTGTAATAATATTGATTCTCATTTGTTTACTTCATTATTTCATTGATTTCATGGTAATATGTGTTTTTTTATAGGGTAGTTATTCCACTGTTTTAGTATCTTTCTGTCGTGTGTAAAAAGTTAAAAACACATCAAAATGCCTAAACGTAGATAGAAAGGTACGTTGATAGCCTAGAGGAGGTGAAGAAAGCAGTCTGGGCTGTGTATTTGCACTTATTTTCAACAGATGAAAGTCGTCAACATATGCTGTGTGCACGAGGAGAGACGAGTTGGTGCAAGTACCGGATGGCAGACGTTCGTAGTGAACATTCTCATCTTCTCGAAAGCGTTATTACTAAGATGAAACCAATATTGAGAGACTTAGCTAACCCGGAACTACTCAAGAAATGTGTGCATGGCAAGAGTCAAAATCCTAATGAATCTCTCAGCAGTTCGATTTTGAATAGATTACCCAAAACCAAATTTATTGGTATCAAAACCTTATACATGGGTGTGTATGAAGCTATAGCAAGCTTCAACAAGATAAATATTGTAAAATGCGTAGTTCTGAACAATCTTGGGTTTCAGCCAGGACTCCACTGTATTTCAGCCATGCAGCGACTGGACTCGGCATGCGTAAGAAGAGCTGAAAGCATGGTAGAGGAAGCATTGAAGAAAGCCAGACAGGATACAAGTATAGCAAAGAGACATCTGGAGGAGTTGTTTGAAGAAGAGGAGGATTCAGATAGTCCCTCATATGGTCCAGGGATGCACTAGCTATATCAGAAGAGGTACCTTACCTTTAAATGACGTTTTCTCAGAAGTTATTGTTTTGCATATAAATATTCCTTTCCTTCACTTGCCATTTATCACACAAGTCTAACATTTATATCACCTTTAGATTGGCTTTAATCGAGATTTTTATACAGGGTTTTTTTCTAGCTCAAACACATTTCAAAAGTGGACATATTGTGAATTTTTTAAACAAAAAATTTGAGATTAAAAATATTATTATGGTCACAATAGTATAAACACTGAACGCCCACGTTAAAGTATTAAGAAATGATCACTAAGTATGAAAATAAAATTTCATCTAAATCTATCCAGTAGTTTCTACGAAAAAGGAACATGAAATTATTCAAGATTAACATTAAGAAGGTAGGCCATTGGAACTCCCAATATAACAGTCGCATCACCAATGATAGAACCAATCAACAGTCTGGGACCAGAAAACAACACAGAAAACCCCACCCTCATCAACCGAACAAGAAAGGCAGTGCTCAAGTTTCACAATGACCGCAGGAACCATAAACTGGAAGATACTTAATTAAAAATGATTTTACCTTAGTAGATTATTAATTCTGGACGTCAGAGTCAAAGTATCGTAAGTTAAATTTTTCGAAATTCTATTACATTTAAGGCAGGTGGAATCGACAGTTCTGACCATGGTAAAATATTGCAAGATCTAATACGATAAGGATTGTGGCGGGCGGTTTAATGTTGAATTGATGTATGATCATTTATTATTGCGTATCGCTGGTTTCTCTTTGCGCAAACGATAGTATCACTTAGCTTATCTTCTTTCCTGCGAAACATACATAGACCTATACTGTATAACAGTGTACCCATTAGAAGGCACGACCAAAAACCTTAAACCAAAATCCTTAAACCTAAACGATCTAAGCCTTAAAATCGTAGTGTTTGCGTTTACGATAGTTTACCTCTGACGTCCAGAATTTAAGTCAAAATTCTAGTATACCAATTTTCACAAAGCAAAATACGGGAGAGAGGAGGAAAGTAACACGTACCTCCGAAATTAATGTCAAAATAGTAAGGAACTCACAAATAAAACCTTTAACATAATCCAGAAGAAAACAGAGTACCTAAGCTTCGTATTTCAATTAACAAACAAGGGGGGCTCGAATTGAAAACAAAATTGAAACCAAAATTGAAAGAAAATTTAACAAAGGGGATGTTGAACCACTATTGTACACGTAGCCTTCAATAAAGATGTTACTATGATAACAATAATACAATCAATTAATGATAAAATATTAAAGAATGGTAATTTATAAGCAGTTCCCAGCAGTAAATAGTAGTGTAAATTGTTTAGCGGAGAATGAAATCCACAAATCAATTAAAGATAACGACACGACAATAATTATTGTCGAAGGTAAAATTACGCACTCCTCTCACATCATGAGTTGGAAACCGATTTTCTCTTAGCGGAATGAAATTTATGAACCTGAAATTAGATTAAAACATTTCATTAGTTAAGTTATCCAAACATTTGAATCATATTAACAACGCGTAGGTCTAATGTATATTAAATATGGCAAAACCTAGGCATCCCTAGAGGCGTCATTACTACATCAGGTCATATTTTTAGAACACTGAATCGAAAGGAAGATAATTTTATGATGAATTTCACACGTTGCACTCTAAATAAGCTAGATGAACATCTGCTGTAATAAGTTTTTAAAATGTACTCACTCCATTGCTGACGAGAGAATATTTGTGGCTAACTTATGCACGTGGTTGGATATCCAAGACATCCCTTGAAGAAACAAAATAATACATTTTACTCCATTACTTTTCTGACTGGTTGAGGATGAAGAAGGTTACATCTTGGGATTAAAAGAAGTTGTTCCGGATGGAGCAATGACCATCATTTCCGGCTTGATGAGCAGCATGACCAAGATCTCTGTAAACAACTGGATGAAGAAACAGCAGCCCACTTCTCCAGGTATAGTTTTCGCAATTTCCTCGATAACGACCCGTGCGCTTTTAAAAGCATAGCTGACCAGTTGTGTTACATCCCTTGTCCGCGGGGTGCTAAGATCGCCCCAACTCGAGACACAGCGTTGTCAACTCTCCGTTATTACTACTTAGCCTCTGAGAGCGAGCAGCGAGACTGGACAGAACTACCTGCAGCTGTACAACACTGGAGACATGACAAGCGAGTCGGCTTCAGGACAGCCACGCTTTTAAAGTACTCCACGTGGACTCGTGGACTGTCACTGACAAAGCAAGCAACAAAGCAAGAGCCATCTGCTATTTGTCACAACAGAGGCGACTGTATACAGTCATAAATCTGCTTACTGTCGGGAGTTGATACTGCGTAATGTTTGAGTCGCCGGTCGTTAACGAGGAAATTGAGAGAACTATGTATTTTAAGGCATGCGCACCAGCTTTCTCACGATACAGGAAAGGGTCAGGTAGACCGCAAATGTTTATTTCAGACTAGGAGTCACCAAATAAGTGATAGTTCAATTATTGCATTTCTGATTGTTCTCGATTTATAAAAATCACGAACCTGTAATTGCAATTAGTGGAAGTTTAGACTCTCAATCCATGACACAAATTTAAAAATAATGTGTTTCCGCCCGAAAGCATAATTGTTAAAGTTTTAATTGTAACTCCTGAAGTGAAATTCGTAAATTGCTAAGCAGTGAGCAGTTGGGAGTGTTAACTTACGGCAATAAGGGGTGAAGCAAGGTGAAGTCTCCTCAGTACTGAAGACAGGAACGAAATCTATTCTGGGCCCATATTCAGTGCTCATGCCGATTAATACGGCAAAATTCAAGAATAAGTTATCAATACATTAAAATAATAGCCCTCATAATATTCTATTTTATTCTATGGCAAATGTTATAAGTTGGCAGGATATGGCCGGTGCCAACAATCTAGCGAACGGATCAGTTGAATGTATACTTGTCACAAGGGAGATGATCTTGTAGCAGTTGTTCGAGTGGAGCGTGACCACGAGAGGGATATATTTGAAGCGAGAGGAGAAACCTGGGCTGACATAGGGAAACGGATCTTACTAAAGGTTCCCTACTTTGGGCCCCTGCGTGAGTGTTCGTATGCAATGCGACTGGCGCAGTCAGTACAGAGACTTATTTTCGAATAGGTCAGATGGACATGCTAAATCCAAAGGAAAGAAATCATATCAATATTGAAAAATGTTTGGACTAGGACATGCTTGGTGCACCTATCAAGCGTGATATGGCAAGAGTATCTGATACGAGACAAGACAACGTGTTTTATCGTAAACGTGAAGAGAAGTCTGTTATCGTGGATAGTTAGAGTGTGCTGTTTTGATCGGTGTAATTCAGTGGAGCTCGGAGAAGTCCTTGACTTGGTAACTACTTGGTTCGTATGGTTGTAATATTCAATGTTAGTAGGACGGAGGAAATTTACCACAGTATAACTCTACTATCAGGGGAATGATAGAACACCTAGCCTGGGGGCTGTAAGCTTAATTATGAGAGACAGAACTAAGACTTTGTTTCCCAATTACAGCACAGTTAATGGGCATATTTGTAAGAGGCCGATTATTAGTGTTAAATAACCAGTCATAACTTTATTTAGCAAGTTTTAAGGAGTGCAGAGATATCCAGGATTCAAGAACTTTTACGAGGAGAATTGCACACTGTTATTATTGAGGTTCCGTGACACGTTCATTTAGAATTGCATCCGAAAATTAGTTATGGACTTCGGAGACAGGAATTTGTAATTGAGAAACTTTCTTTGGGAGATAAGGAGAAATTTAGTCAGTAGATCAAGAATCCGACTCGTTGCCTGATTGTTCAGTGTACTGGCCTTCGGTTCAGAGGGTCCCGGGTTCGATTCCAGGCTGGGTCGGGGACTTTAAACTTCATTGGTTATTTCCACTAGCTCTGGGGCTGGGTGTTTGTGCTGTCCCCAACATCCCTGCAACTCTCACACACCACACGTAACACTATCCTCCACCACAATAAGACGCAGTTACCTACACATGGCAGATGCCGCCCACCCTCATCGGAGGGTCTGCCTTACAAGGGCTGCACTCGGCTAGAAATAGCCACACAAAATTAAATTATTATTAGTAGCTCAAGAGTTAACGGAGTAGCAGCCATGGAACTAAGTTACTATGACAGACAGGTTGGGGAGTGTGTGCTATAATCTAACAGTGCCGCGAAGTCTAGCCAGCTCCAGGAAATGACTGTGTATTTATGTACGTATTAGCACGGGACCGAAGAAAGAAGCCATCAGAAAGAGAGTTGCAGATTGGACTTGTAGTTATGGAGCAGTGGTTGCAGTTAATGTTCTTGGTTCCTGATACTACCGTAGTGATGTAGTGTCCAGCAGCTAAGCTGTCAAACCCGGCTGGATGTGGAGCTGACCAAAGAATGGCTACTTAATATTAAGTTATTTGATAATGTACACTTACGTAATAGCCGAGGGAATAGGATAATTTTACGGGATAATTTCCCAAATGCGTTTCATTAAGGTGTAATATCATTTTCTGATTAATTGCAAATACATTAACGTAATCATGATCAGGGCATGAGGTACTATTACTTGTAATTTTTTAATCCAACTTAAATTTACTTTATTATCTTGTTTTGTTGCGGAGATGCTTTTCTCATCTCAGAATTTAAAGTAAATATTATAGGAATACGTTCAAGAAAAGTGATAAAATCAGTAAAATAATGATGAGGAATCAGAATGGCAAAACATGCAGTCAGATTTCACCATGCGTGCGTATGAATGTGAGTGTGGTAAATCCGGAGGGATCTCGTGTTCGATTCCAGAATAGGGCCATCATTAAAGGCATCGAGATTTATGTAAATAGATATATATGAATGTGCATGTTTAGTTTGTGGAAAATTAACATCCGCAAACTGATAGTATCTTCGCCAATTTTCAATGTCTAAATAGGGGTATGTGTTTATGTAGTGTTGAGTTAACGGTGTTGTCATAATTTTGAGTGAAGGATTGTCTATTTGGAGGCCGACGATTATTAATGTGTTAATTTCATTTTAACTCATCATGTGAATGTTGATTATGTGCAAAAGCTTAATAATGTTAGAGATGAAGTTCAGTAACATTCTTGATTTATTACGCCAGGTGTCGCTAAATGCAGCTAAGTCTCAGTCATCAAGATTTAATTAAAGCTAAGTAAATTTAATTGACCCTATTGTGAAATTCTAGTACACGCGATTATGATCTTCACGATACATTCAAATATATTATTAGGAGACTCGGATGTTGTCATCAATTTATTATCGTGTAAACGAAATTTAGGTGGTGTGGATTAATTGATTCAGTGATTCACAGAAGAACGGCTAAGACAATTTAGACTAAACTTTATATTGTTGTTATGTAGAGTCGTACAATGGCTTTTAGTAACATTAAACTGTTAACAACCAACTTGAGATTAAATGGTGGAAGTACCAAAACCTGATTTTATATGTTTAGACAGAAATTTGATTCGCTTTATATCAAGGCGGCTGAACGTATTTATATGAATCTTTTAAGTGAAGCTGTGCATAATTTTGAGGCTATCATAAATTGCCATCCACCATTTAAAAAAGTTAGAACTTTAAATTCAAGAAGTTGGCTAAATCGCATAGTTCTTATTTTTTCCAATTTATTTGGAACTCGATATCACTGAGTATTTTTGGACGCTGAGTTCAAATTTGCTAGCAGATTGTGTTATATTTGAAACCTTTCATATCGTTAAAAAGTTAAAAGCTAAAGTTATAAATCTTTTTTGCTAGTTGCTTTACGTCGCACCGACATAGATACGTCTTATGTTGACGATGGGACAGGAAAGGGCTAGGAGTGGGAAGGAAGCGGCCGTGGACTTAATTAAGGTACAGCCCCAGCATTTGCCTGGTGTGAAAATGGGAAACTACGGAAAACCATTTTCAGGGCTGCCGACAGTGGGATTCGAACCTACTATCTCCCGAATACTGGATACTGGCCGCACTTAAGCGACTGCAGCTATCTAGCTCGATAGTTATAAATCTAAAATGGTGCAAAAGAATACATTTTCTTAGTTATTGTTCAATTTCAAATTTCAAATTTCAAACTTGACATTCGGACGTATTAGAAAGTCTGGCTTTTAGTTTCTTGAAAAAAAAAACACTCCATCCAGGTTCACATTTGTCGAGTATGACAATGACTGAGGTTTGCTTCTCAAAGACGAGGTGAGCTATGTTCGTTCGACCTTGCCCCTTGATACTCACTCCTTCACGCGCTATCTCAGTAACGGATAGAGGTGTTGCCCACCGTCCACCCCTATTTCTATACTAATGTTGGAAGGATATTGTAACACATGAACAATATCTACTTTGCCAAAGTTAGCATCGATATTAATCGATTCATGCCCTAATTGTTTAAAGTATTCTCTGACAACAGTGTTGAATGGTCGGAAATCTTCGCATGAAAACACACGCGCTAGTTGTGTTTTGCTTTGTATTGCTGGGCAACGCTTGGCGAGAAGCTCTACCATTAAACCTGCATACGTGCCTTTTTAAGTGAGTTGTACCGGATTCAAAAGTTGTTTATTGCTATCCTGTCTGATGACTCTCTGTTGTGACCACAAGCAGGAACTTCATTCAAATATCAGAACTGAGTCCTTATGTCTTGATTAATTTATATTCACTGTTTTGAATTTTAGGCATAACGCTCTCCGTCGATTCACGTGGCATTATACACTTCAGATCAAAGGTAATGGTTAACACAACCATTCCATCATCTTTTTATACCTCCAAATTCCCGGCCATCGCTCTTTGTACAAAAGGGCTCACTCATCTCTGGATGAACCACACTGCCTGCAACGTCAGTAGAGTAAGCAAGATCAGGGAACTTCACTTCGAACATGCTCTGCTGAACGAACTGGAGCAAACTCAGGCATTTTAGATTACACGCTCTACTAATGCGTATTGGTAGTTGCATGTGCAGCAAGACACATTATTCTCCGTCTTGGTAATAATTTAATTTAAATTTCGTGTGGCTATTTCTAGCCGGGTGCAGCCCTTGTAAAGCAGACCCTCCGATGAGGGTGGGCGGCATCTGCCATGTGTAGGTAACTGCGTGTTATTGTGGTGGAGGATAGTGTTATGTGTAGTGTGTGAGTTGCAGGGATGTTGGGGACAGCACAAACACCCAGCCCCTGGGCCACTGGAATTAACCAATGAAGGTTAAAATCCCATACCCGGTCGGGAATCGAACTCCGGGACCCTCTGAACCGAAGGCCAGTACGCTGACCGTTCAGCCAACGAGTCGGACTCCGTCTTGGTTACCTGTCTCAAGTTAGAACAATGCACGCCACTCCTGGGTACACAACTTAGTTATCCCACAAAATGTTTCCAAAATTTGGATAATATCCCGCACACACCACCTACTGAGAGAAATGGTTGGGCTATAGTCCGGAATACCTATGCCTGTATAATTTTCATTGCCAGAGGAATCTTGCAGCTCTGATTGCATATTCTGCCTTATCAGCGTGCCACTCTCGGCATGACATTCGTTCAGACACTGAGAATTGGCATTTGAAATATGACCAAATACTTTATCACTTTCACTGTGAATATATGGCAGGTTATCTGCATATAAGTAATTAACAGTACAACTATAGCTCAAGTCAATACTTGGATTAGCTGCCATGATTGTTTACACACATTGATGAAACGTTCTGCCAGATGTACGAGGACGAAAAACATACCAATAATTTATAAAGTGGGGCGAATTTGTTACTGAAGGAAGGCCTAGAATGTTTACTTCACGAAAAATGAACGGCAAGTTAGAAATAGTTCGATTGCAAGCGGTAGATGGCAGAGGAAGTAAGTTTATCAATTTGCTTAACGTCGCACCGACACAGTCTCACGGCATCAGTGGGATAGGAAAGGGATGGGGGTGGGAAGGAAACAACCTCGACCTTAATTAAGGTACAGCCCCAACATTTGCCAGGTGTGAGAATAGGAAACAATGGAAACCATCTTCGTGACTGCCGACAGTGGGGTTTGAACCCACTATCTCCCGAATACAAGCAGATAGCTACGTGACCCTCGGGCGGCCACTTTCACGGTTGAGGAGGTAAGATCAGGAAAAATACTTAGTTATATGTTGTCTGTCTATCTGTTAGGATATCACCCCAGAGGCTGACTGGATCCTCAAATAGCACCACCAAAAGTTATGCAGTTATAGGAAAACCACAAAAAGCAATGTCAATGCCAAAATGAGGCGTACTAGGCAACATGAAGAGTGAGGTAGTTTTCCATTGCTTTTCTCACTGGGCCAGATAGTGCTATTGTACACGACCAACTCGCTGAGCCTTTCATAACCCTCAGGAGCACTAGTTATGCGCAGCAGCTTCGATGCTGTCACAGCCTTGAATTAGACTGTGACTTCAGTGGAAGGTACACTTTGCTCTGTCCTATGCCAAGAGATGGATGCAAAAGTACTGTATCTATCAAAAACTGACAGCAGGCAGATGTACAGGCCCGAAAACAACTACAAATGATCAACGATAAGTTAGAAAAATTTCCGTGTCAAGCGGTAGATGGCAGAGAAAGTAAGTCCTACACAACTGCGTACTTACACGTGAGCGGACCGAAAACGCTTACTAGTGCCTTGTGTTATAATTCACAAATATTTTATTGATATAACGGTACGAAGGGAATTAAGATACTCAGACAGATTTGGTAGGTACGAGTTGCTCAATGTTAGCTGTCGTTGGCGTCATTGATTGTGAAGTGGGAACGTAAAGACACCGACACTACACAATTATGGTTGGTTATGACACGTTTAATTGTAGAATGAAACAATATTGCCCACGAGATCTTCAGTGATACTAACGGCAAGATGAGGAGTGAGTTAGTTTTCCATTGCTTTCCTCACTGGGCCAGACAGGGCTATTGTAGCACGACTAACTCTATGAGCCTTTCACAACCCTCAGACGCATAATGTGGCAAAAAGGCAACGCTAATTTCCATCGGACAATAGGAAATATATAGTGATGTCCATTCTTCCGACTTTGGAATGAAATATTTTCATTTTAACTTCAACAAAATTTTCACTTACGTCTACACACTGTTGTACCTCTTTGCCCAGCAAACAAAGATGCCTGAGAATGCTTTTTGAGATTTGTTTAGGCACTAGAGTACGAAACTTCTTAAGACACTATTGAAAGCAGAATAAAGTATCTTTCAGTTTTTAAAACAGCATGGTCGAGAAAGCCAAGAGTAACGGCCGAGAGGATTCGTCGTGCTGACCACATGACACCTCGTAATCTTCAGGCCTTCGAGCTGAGCAACGGTCGCTTGATAGGCCAAGGCCCTTCAAGGGCTGCAGTGCCATGTTTTTTTTTAAAACAGCACAAAGTCGCCGAGAACAAGACCAGGAGGAAAGGTTCAGTAAAAGAGCATAACGAAATTATAGGTCTCTGAGCCAGTGCATTTACCCATTGAGGCTGGATGTCCGAATGTCCAATGTTTAGTCAATAACAGTACGAAATATCTTATCTAAGTTGTGAGTAACTTACCAGCAGTGATCATTTGTCCTTTTAAAACAGTATCAACCAGAATTATTTTAACATTGTCCAAGACAATAGCATAAAGGGATCTTTCGAAAGGAGCTATTGAACCCATAATTCTACGATGAGAAAATTTTTATTTTTCTCAATATTTATTTCAAATAAAAGTTACTTGTTTGAGAGCGGCCATTTCATGAGTCTGGCTGTCTCGTGGGAGCGACCTCACCGTGTCGAGCCGAGCGCAAGCTCGTGAAATACCGTGACACTTCGGTGGACTTCGAATATTCAACAATTTTTCATAATCACGGAATTCTTCGTAACGAGAGATTTTGGTAACACAGTAAATCCTGAAATAAAGAATCTAAATTATTCTTAAACCCTATGGGAAGACAGAACCACCAGGGTAAATATAAATGCAGTTAAGCCTAGAGACAAATCCGCGGACTGCCTACACGTGCCAAGGTCAATGAATGAAGAAAACCCGCGAAACGCCCGGGCAGAAGTAATTTATTTCGCCTGTTGCGAGTGTGGGAAAATTATGAAATTAACGCCTGAATAAATTGTTTGTCGGAAGTTATGGAACAAATTTCAGAAAAATCGGTCTATTGGATGCGGAATTAGCATATTGCATAACGAAGCTCCATGGTGTGAGTAGCGACACCCCATAGAGTATAAAAGAAACTTCCTTCCGTATATTTCTCAGTGTCTGTCTGGTTTCTGAAGCAGCGGAGCTCACGCCCATCGTCGGCAAAAAAGTGTAAAAGGTTGATCTCCAAATAACTTACATGTTCGTGGCTATGATTCGGATCTACTGTTAGGAATGGAAGATGATAGAAATTTTCTGAGCTGCCACTAATGAAACTTTGAAGATTTAGAAATAATTGAATTTCTCTCGATATTCAGTGTGTGTCTGTTAAAGAGGAGTTTGAAGTTAGCTACTGTGTCTGGTTTCTTATCTGTTGGAACATCTGGCCGCAGCCGGGCGAGAAGAACGCGGTAGATGTGGTCATTTGAGCAGAGTGTTCGTCGCTTGCTAAACGTTTGAAAGTGCGTTGGAAAGTGTTGTGTAGTTTAAGTTATATTTATAAAGAAGATATATAATCTATCCATGGTAGGCTAGACGAGAGGTTTGCTGGCTAAATGTAGCCAGAACTCCAAGGATGACGGCTAACATCACAGGTCTGTAACTTTTAATCAATGTTGTAGTTAGAATGTTGTTTGTCCCAACCAATTTTTTCATTGCATGTGTCGGGTTGATATTTTGTAATGATCAGGAAAAGATATTATATTTTTGGTCAGCGTGTGAAAATCTTTAGTTTTGTAAAAATTCACATCAAGAAACTATAAAATGCGACGTTTAAATCTTGTGTTAATGTTCTTTGAGATATTGTCCGAAGTGAGGAAAATTAGGAAGGTGATCATGATAAAATAGTCGTGGCGAATGTCTTAATTTCGAATATCGTTTGAATTCAGAAAATTTTCATAGAAATAATAATAATAATAATAATAATAATAAAAAAAAATAATAATAAAAATAATGTCTACCGTGGGATAAAATTTTCCTATGTTAAAAGTGGATTTAATAAGTATGTTCTACAAGGATTGCCGGCGTTTAGAAAAATTCCAGTGAAATTCGATAAGGTTATGTTTTATTCATGGGAAGTAAAATTTTGTGACATCGTGTATGTCGATAATATGGAAAATCATGGTGTGTTGTTGTATTCTCGAGGTCCGAAAGTTGTAGTAACAGTAAAAATAAAAATGTGTATTTTATAAAAGTTATTGTTTTTCACAAGAGGATTGAGATTTGAAAAAGGTCTTGAAATATAAGAAAAAATGGATTGGGAGCGAAGAATTTATATATGTGGAGATGAGAGTGGTAGAAATGTTGAAGGCAAAAGGGAGCCTGGATTTTACGTAATACCGCCGTGAGAAGGCGAGGAGAATGAGTTTTTGAGACAGGCTATATTTGCCGAGGAAGGATTTTTGAGACAGGCTCTATATTAAATGTGAGATTTATGTGGCAGGCTGTAGTATATTCCGCTAACAATCCGAAAGCTGGGACCTGCAGAAAGTCGGTCCGATATAATTAGTGTGTGAAGTACAGTAAATGTCAAATAAGATCCCAAGTGAAAACGATTTTGTGAAATTGGTAACTCTTGGTAGTAAAATTTCAAGTGACTAGTAACGTAAAGTCAGTAATGAATATTAGAATAATATGACCTCGAGGATAGAAGAGCATTTTGTATACACGGTTGGTGTTCTTTGACTGTAATGACGAGTTTCCAATTAGTAAAGTTCATAAATTACAAGGCGGTAATTTATCAGTAAATCGTAGCATTTGTGAAATGAGATATTGGACGTTTTAAAGCGATATGATTGGCTGTGTAGATTCATTGGGTTTTGTTTCACTGGATAGTCATGGATACGTATGTTTGGAAAAATGACGGTAGGTGATCTGAGGGCCTCACCCTAAGATTATAGTATTTATCTCTGCGGTGGTGATGATTATTACTTTTGACGACATCCACTAAAGGTTAGACGTGTGCTGGAAGTCTATATTATTCTTTCCTAAATTTCATTGCGCGTGCTGAGATCGTGTTTGAGTTGGGGGATTGTTCGCCACGCGATATTTATTTTCAAGTTCACGTTTTTTTTAACAAGATAGAAACTTATTGCATTTTTCGAGTTGCGTTCGTTCTGTGGCAAGAGTTGATTCGTTGTGTGTTAGTAGTTTCGACCAGATTTGCAGCTAAAGATATCAGAGTTTGTTTGAAATTACGATTTCGCCTGATATGCTAGGGGGAGCGTATACGACCCGACAACAGATTTAGGACGTCATATGTTATCCTAGGAATATACTGATGATGAGACGTCCTAGTTCATGCTCAACGATAGAATTAGGACGGTACGTGTACATAGAGGTTAGTGTTAGGGTGTGCGGATGTTAAGTAGGCCCGACGATAGGTCTGGGATGTCAGCTGTACATACTCAAGTCTTAGATTAGATGTTTTTGCGAAGTGCCCTGGGCAAAGGTAGTGTCTACAGTAAAATACGAAATAGGAAGAGTGTTAGCTTGGTAATAATGAGGCCAAACTTGCGCGCAGCCCTCAACAGCTGGAAGGTGTTTATTCAAGATTATAGAATCACTGACGGCGTGCATAATGAGGGTTGTCCAATATTGGATACTGAGCTAACGGTGATTGAATATTTTGCTGTAGTTCTCCATGCGTGTTTGAGTCCAAATAATTTCGGTATTTTATTTTAGTTTATGGACCTAATTGTTTTGTCGTTATGATGTCCATTTCTGCTTTGGCAGTGTGCATGTTGACACTCAACGTATTACTGTGAGACTTGAGTTACGAATGTGGGCTCGATTCGTCAGCCAGTAATATATTTTAGTTTCGATCTTTGTCGTTCTTTCATTTTTATACGTAGTTGAATTCGATCAGTTGATAACTTGTAGGTAGTGTGTTGGGACAAACAATAAGTAGATGGATCTGTGATGGTAGTCATTGTTAAGTAGGAAAGAATTCTGTTTTTTGTGTAATTTTTTCTTTGTGGACTTGTAATTGTATTAAGCGTAACGTAACTGTTCATAACCTGAAAGTCGGTTTTATAATAATATTTTTGAAGTGATTTACCACTTTTTAATTAACTTCAGTGTTTGGCATTTCTTCTAAATGCGTGAGGAATAAGTGTTTCCTGCATTTCGCAGTTTTGTTCCTTCAGAACGACGTAACGTAAGATCCCCGCGGATCGTGTTGTTGTTGGTTCCTTCTGAACAGCTGTTTGGGTGATGCACATTTAGCATCAGGTTTATTTTATAACTTAAGGGTGTCATGAAATGACAAATACATGATGGAATTTTGTTTCAATTGTGAATGCTGCTGTTAACTTGTAGTGAACACCATGTTTTCCAATAATATTTCGCAACCTATCCAAAGCAACTGATAGTCAATTTGGTTCGATTAAGGGTCCATTCGGCGGGTGTTCCGTATCCGAAAGGGTATTCGACTGGTGGATAACCTTAATTAAAACTAAATCAGGCGTTCTATTTGCTGAAAGTCAGATTTTCCACGGATCGTGTGGATTAATTCTCAGTTATCGTTTGGATTAATAGGTGCCCGATTTTTCAGGTTTTCCTTTCACTTTTTTTGTTTCGCCGTCCACTAATTTATGATAATCATACTTTCACCGAAGCAAATTCTTCGATATTGTAAAACAAAGTATAGACGCTATGCAACGTGACTGCGTTGAAACATTTCATAATTAATAATTAATTGTTGATCAAGGATTTATATAAATAATTTTCTTTGTGCCATTAAGAATTTAATAAAAGTTAGTAAGCACATATTTGCTCCTCATTTCAAGTAGTTAGGCTCTCTTATGAACCCCATCGTTTGGTTAAGATCGTGACTGAAACATTCCCGCAACGACCCCAAGGTTTAAGAGTTCAGTATTGCTCTACTCTAGCAGCTGTGGCCGACCAACTATGGAACAGTAAGTCAAGGGTTCAGTAAGAGTGGCGGCACAAGCGTGGAGCTTTAATGTCACGATAACGATGAGGATCCTTAAGTCACGATAACGATACGATGCCACGATAACGATAATGGAATTATATATTGAAAAATTTTTGGGGGGGAAAATATGAAATAATGTTGAGGCCTAAGTCACATTATAAATAATACAAGCGGATGAGGACTATCGATGAGCCACAGTTAAACGAATTATGCCCAATGAGAGTGCTAGATATTATCACGTTTAACGAGGAGCTTAACTACTTGGTAGATAGTAATAATAATAATAATAACAGTCACAATGCATTTTAGGAAACCAGTACTTAAAGCTTTATTGAAGCTTAAGTCGTGTTACAGAAATAAATTTTGGAAGTGGTAAAGCTGAATTACATTCAAAGTTTATGCGTTAACATGTTCTTTAATTAATTAATTTATGGAAGCGAAACTATTTAGGATATTTATCCAGATTAACTTATTAACTTCAGAATTTCTTTTTATTAAACAATTTGTGATACAAGCCACATAAATAAAATTTTTGTAAGGCAACTGTTGGAATGTTGTCAGTTTTGGTATTAAATTATAATAGCGTTTGTATGCGAAAACGCAGTAGATAGTGAATTCTTTCCTTAGTAGTCTGGAGTATTCTGGTTGCATTAACAGCCAGCGTACTCATTCTTATATTTTGTGGTATTGTGAGATGGAAGGTTAGGTGACATTGGAAGGTCAGGTGACCATGAATAGGCTAATGAAAATGATGGAAGAAATTAGTAAGATAGACAGTTCGGGTAGTAAGTCGAGGTCTACTAAGCGACAACTGCTCAGCCTCAGTCTGGATACGAGACGAGATGTCGTGTGGTCAGCACGATGAATCCTCTCTGCCATTGTTCTTGGCTTTCTAGACCGGGACCGCTATCTCACCATCAGATAGCTCCTCAATTGTAATCATGTAGGTTGAGTGTACCTCGTACTAGCCCTCAGAGCCAGGTCAAAAGTCCCTGACCTGACCGGGAGTCGAACCCGGGGTCTCTGGGTAAGAGGCAGGCACGCTATTCCTACACCGTGGGTCTGGAAAACTGGTCTAAAGTTAATTCAAAAATAAATGAAATTTTCCTTCTCATCCTTCTCATAATACAATAGTTATGGTGTGGATCACGGATAGGTTGAAACCTTGAATCGAAGGTATTTATTTTGACAATCGGAATCCAAGGTGAATTGATGATAGAATGAGTTCATAGTTCAGTTTCGTTATATGAGTAAGGTCAGTAAATTCCCCCTATTCTCCAGAATTTGCTTCGATCGTTAATTGGCAAGAAGGAATTCAGTTGTGTGAATTTATTTCAAACTGGTAGATTTATGCTAGCGACTATCCTATAATGTCAGATGATGTTGTAAATTAGTAGTCTAATGTCTCGGGACTTGCAGATATTGTAGGAAATGAAGTCTGGGAATTCTGGGGATAAAAGCGGAGCCCATTAGAAGAGAAGCGTAAGAAAATTGAATGCGAAGTGGGGGAAAGAATACTGCAGCAAAGATACCATTTCCAGTAATTAGGGTGTGCATATTTCTGGTATGGTAGTGTAGCGATAAAAATTGATCTATGCAGTATCGAAGGTAACGCAGTGAGCTTTCTGTTACGATCAAAGCACTGTATAT